>NW_026087903.1:0-27036 GCF_022539395.1 Myiozetetes cayanensis | reverse complement strand
CCCTGTTTTAGGGTGCTGGTGGGTGATTTTGGAGTTTCTGGGGGTGGTTTTGGGGGTATTTTTGGGGTTCTGGGACCCCCTGACCCTGTCCCCTTGTTTTAGGGTGCTGGTGGGGGGCACCCGCCTGCGGGACCCTCAGGAGGTTCTGAACAGGACGGGGGGGCTGGGGCTGCTCGTGGGGCCCTTCCTGAAGGTGGTGGAGACCAACCTGCCTGGGGACAGCATGGCCAGGGAGCTGAGGGAGCTGCTGAGCCCCAAAACCGGCCTGGGCTGGACTGTGAGTGACCCCAAACTCCCCTGAGACCCCAAAACCTTCTCTGAGACCCCTGAGCCCCAAAACCGGCCTGGGCTGGACTGTGAGTGACCCCAAAACCCTCCTTGAAACCCCTAAATCCTCCTGAGCCCCAAAACCGGCCTGGGATGGACTGTGAGTGACCCCAAATCCTCCCTGAGACCCCAAAACCTTCCCTGAGACCCTAAAACTCTTCCTGAGACCTCTGAGCCCCAAAACCGGCCTGGGATGGACTGTGGGTAACCCCAAAACCCTCCTTGAAACCCCTAAATCCTCCTGAGCCCCAAAACCGGCCTGGGATGGACTGTGAGTGACCCCAACCACCCCTGAGATCCCCAAACCACCCTGAGACCCCAAAACCTTCCCTGAGACCCCTGAGCCCCAAAACCGGCCTGGGATGGACTGTGAGTGACCCCCAAACCCTCCTTGAAACCCCTAAATCTTCCTGAGCCCCAAAACTGGCTTGGGCTGGACTGTGAGTGACCCCAAAACCCTCCTTGAAACCCCTAAATCCTCCTGAGTCCCAAAACCGGCCTGGGCTGGACTGTGAGTGACCCCAAAACCTCCCTGAGATCCCTAAACCCTTTCTGAGATCCATGAGCCCCAAAACGTTCTGTGAGACCTCTGAACCCCAAAACGGGCCTGG
Organism: Myiozetetes cayanensis; assembly: GCF_022539395.1. Taxonomy (NCBI): domain Eukaryota; kingdom Metazoa; phylum Chordata; class Aves; order Passeriformes; family Tyrannidae; genus Myiozetetes; species Myiozetetes cayanensis. The sequence continues at coordinate 26,098 of NW_026087903.1, read as the reverse complement.
GATGGACTGTGAGTGACCCCAAAACCCTCCTTGAAACTCCTAAATCCTCCTGAACCCCAAAACTCTTTTTGGATGGACTGTGAGTGACCCCGAACCACCTTGGAACCCCTGAACCCCAAAATCCTCCTGAGCCCCAAAACCGGCCTGGGATGGATTGTGAGTGACCCCAAATCCTCCTCGAAACCCCTAAATCCTCCTGAACCCCAAAATTGGCTTGGGATGGACTGTGAGTGATCTCAAACACTCCTGAGACCCCTAAATCCTCCTGAGCCCCAAAACTGGCTTGGGATGGATTGTGAGTGACCCCAAAATCTCCCTGGGACCCCTACATTCTCCTGAACCCCAAAACTCTTTTTGGATGGACTGTGAGTGACCTCAAACCACCTTGGAACCCCTGAACCCCTAAATCCTCCTGAGTCCCAAAACTGGCTTGGGATGGATTGTGAGTGACCCCAAAATCTCCCTGGGACCCCTGAACTCCAAAATCCTTGTGAGCCCCAAAACCAGCCTGGTCTGCACTGTGAGTGACCCCAAAACCTTCCCTGAGACCCCAAAACCTTCCCTGAGACCCCAAAACCCTCCTGAGACCCCTGAACCCCAAAACCAGCCTGGTCTCTACTGTGAGTGATCCCAAAACCCCTCTGAGTCCCCCAAACCCCCCACAGACCTCCCAGTAGCCCCTCCCTCCGTGCCCCCAAGACCCCCAAGTAAATCTCTTGGATCCCCCCTGCCCCCCTAAACCACCTGGGACCACCTCAAATCATCCCCAAAATCCTCCCCGCTCCTCCTGAACTCTTTTTTTTGGGGGGTCCCCTCCTGGATTTTGGGGAAGGGGGGGTGGTCCCAGAGGTGACGGAGCCCCCCCTGTCCCCTGTGCAGATTGGGACCCCCTGGGAGGCCTGGGGGAGCCCCCTGAGGACCCCCCAACTGCTGCTGCTGGTCTGGGGGCTCCCCGGGACCCCCGTGCTGAGCTACGGGGACGAGGTGGGGCTGCAGCGACCCCCCGGCAGCAAGGTGGGATTTGGGGGGGGATTTGGGGATTTTGGGGGAGCTGGGAGGGATTTAGGGGGTTTTAGAGGGCTGGGAGAGGTTGGGGGATAGCGGGGGATTTGGGGGACTGGGTGATGGTTTGGGGGGATTGAGGGGGATATTGAGGGGTTGGAGGGACAAGGGGGAGGTTGGGGGTGGGGGAGTTTAGGGGATTTGGAGGGGGATTTGGGGGTTTTGGGGGGGGCCTGGGGGATTTGGGTGGCCTGGGGCATGGTTTGGGGGTTAAAGGGGGATTTGAGGAGGCTGAGGGGGATTTGAGGATTGGGGGTGGTTTGGGGAGGCTAAAGGGGGATTTGGGGGGTTGGAGGGGAGATTTGAGGATTTGGGAGTATATTGGAGATTTGGGGGCTTGGGAGTGGTTTGGAGGGCTGGGGATTTGGGGGAATTTTGGGGGCCTGGGGGTGATTTGCAGGGTCTGAGGGGTGGTTTGGGGGATATTGGGGATTTAGGGGTTTGGGGGGGATTTGGGTGGAATACTGGAGATTTAGGGGATATTGGGGATTTGGGGGGCCTGGGGAGTGGTTTTGGGGTGGGGGGGCTGGGGAAGAATATTGGGGTGTTGGGGGGCTGGTGCTGCTTTTGGGGGGCTTGGGGGAGGATGGGAGGGGATTTGGGGGAGCTCAGAGGAGGATTTAGGGGGTCAGTGGAGGTGGTTTGGGGGGTTCTGTAGATGGGATTTTGGGGGTTTTCTAGAGGTGGTTTTGGGGTTTTTGGGGGGGTTCTAGAGGTGGTTTTGGGAGGTTCTGAGAGGTGGTTTTGGGGGGTTCTAGAGGGGGTTTTAGGGGGTTTCTAGAGGTGGTTTGGGGGGTTCTAGAGGGGTTTTGAGGGGTGTCTGTAGAGGGGGTTTTGGGGGTTTTGGGGTGTCTCTAGAGGTGGTTTTGGGGTGTTTGTAGAGGTGGTTTTGGGGGTCTGTGGAGGTGGTTTGGGGGTCTCTAGAGGTGGTTTGGGGGTTCTCTAGAGGTGGTTTTGGGGTGTTTGTAGAGGTGGTTTTGGGGGGTCTGTGGAGGTGGTTTTGGGGGTTCTCTAGAGGTGGTTTTTGGGGGGTTCTCTAGAGGTGGTTTTGGGGGTTCTCTAGAGGTGGTTTTGGGGGGCTCTGCAGGGATAATTTCTTGGGAGGACTGGGGGAGTTGTTTCAAGGGAGGGGTTGGGAGAGTTCAACAAAGAGGATTTTGGGGGCGTTTTGGGGGTCCAAGGCGTGGGGTTTGGGGTTGGGGGGTGGGAATTGGGGTGCTTCTCCTCCGACTGGCCCCGCCCTTTCCCTCCCCACCTGGCCCTTTCCCCTCCCCACTGGCCCCCTGCCGATGCCCTGGGAGCGAATCCAGAACCTCCAAGTGGGCGGGAACAGCTCCGAGGTGGGCGGGGCTTTGGGGAAAGAGGGCGGGGCTTCAGGGAAGAGGGCGGGGCTTTGAGGAATGGGCGTGGCCTCAAAAAGGACAGATCTTTTTGGGTGTCAATTGCTCCAAAGTGGGTGTGGCACTTGAGGGCGGAGCTTTAGAGGAAGGGGGCGTGGCCTGGCTTTTAAGGGGTGGAGCTTGTCCTAAAGAGGGCGGGGCTCTTTTAAAGGGGCAACATTGCTGTGTTTAATAAGGGGAGGGGTCTGATTAGGGAGAGGGTCTACACTCTGCCACGCCCACGGGAGGTGGGCGGGGCTTTGTCCTTCAAGTGGCAAAACCCCAGGGGGTGGGGCCACCTAACCTAGTCCTTGGGGGGGGTGGGGGGTGAGTTCTTAAAGGGGCAATGGCTTCAGGTGTGTTCTTGAAGGGGCAATGCCAGGAATGGCTCTTTAAAGAGTGACACTTTGGGGCTGTTCTTAAAAGGGCAACATCTCAGGTGGGTCCCTGAAGAGGTGTTGGCTCAGCTTTGTTCTTAAAATGGCAACACACTCTTAAAAGGGTGATGCAACCTTAAAAGGGCAATGCCACCCTTAAAAGGGCAACACCCCAAGGTTCATCCTCAGCGGGTCAACCCCCCCTTTGTCCCCCTACCCCGAGGCCGCGTTTGGGGGTTCCCCACCCCCTTTTCTGACCTCTCCTCCCCTCCCCCAGTGGCAGGTGCTGGAGCTGTGCCGGGCCCTGGGCGGGCTGCGTGCCCGGGAGCGGTCGCTGTCGCTGGGGGAGGCCGAGGTGGTGGGGGCCGGGGGGGCCGTGGCCGTCCTGCGGCGCTGGGACCAGAACGAGCGGTTCCTGCTGCTGCTCAACCCCCGTGGGGAGCCCCTGCCCCAGGGCAGCCTCAGCCACCCCCAGCTGCCCCCCCGGGCCACCCTGCGCCTCAGCACCCACCGGGGCCGCCCCCAAGGGTCCCTCGTGGAGCTGGGGCAGCTGCAGCTCCAGCCCTACGAGGGGGTCCTGCTCAGCTTCCCCTACAAGGCGTAGGGACCCCCCTAAAACTCACCTTTGCACCCCTAAAAAATGCCACTCCCCACCCCCCTCATCCTCAGCAGCACAAAACTGCCTTGGAAACCCCCCCCACTGTCACCAACACCCCCCCAAAAGGGCATTGAGACCCCTCCCTGGCACCCCCAGAACAGCAGGAGGGCCCCAAAACTGCATTGACACCCCCACAGTACCCCCAAAATTTCATTGACACCCCCACAGTACCCCCAAAACAGGGGAACCCCAAAACTGCATCCACACCCCCACAGCACCCCCAAAACAGGGGAACCCCAAAACTGCATCCATACCCCCACAGCACCCACAAAACGGGAACCCCAAAATTTCATTGATACCCCCACAGCACCCACAAAACAGGGGAACCCCAAAACTGCATTGACACCCCCACAGCACCCACAAAACAGGGGAACCCCAAAATTTCATTGACACCCCCACAGCACCCCCAAAACAGGGGAACCCCAAAACTGCATCCACACCCCCTTAGCAGGACCCCAAAACTGCATCAACTCCCCTCCCCCTACTCCAAGCTCCCCAAAAAAGTTCATGGATCCTCTTCCACACCCCTAAAACGGGGAAATTCCATCCCAAAATCCCAAAATTCCGTCAACCCACCCCGAATGTGGATCAATCCCCCCCCCTCAGCCCACACAGAACAGGGGAACCCCACCCTGGGACCCCCAAAATTTCACCCCCACCCCCATCATTAGAGCCTTGGGGCCCCCCCAGCCCCCACATGTGGCCTTACACCCCATTTTTTGGGGAGGGGGAGGTCTCTTTTTGTTTTCTCCTCCCCAAAAACCAATTTTTGGGGTTCCTCTTCTATTTAGGGGTCTCTTTCCCCCCCCCCTCAAAACACACACACTCCCTTTTGGGGGGCCCTTGGAAGTTTTGGGGTTCTGGGGGGTTTCTTTCTGTGTCCCTTGGGGGGTGTTGGGGTTCCCCCTCCCAGTTGGTGAATAAATGAACTGCATTTGTGCCCCTTCTTTTCTTTTTGGGGGGAATTTGGGGGTCCCCCCCAGGGTTTGGGGGGGTCACTGAGACCTGGGAGAGGCCTAAAATTGGGGGGAGGGTGGGACAAAATTAGGGGGCAGGGGAGGTAAAAGAGGTAAAATTGGGGTGGGGGGAGGAAAGATTTGGGGTTCACAGGAGAAAAACGAGGGGAAAATGGAAATTTGGGGGGGACAGAGGAGAAAATTTGGGGTTTGGGGGTAAAATTGGGGGTGGGGGTGGATAAAACGGGGTGGGGAGAGATTTGGGGGAAATTGAAAGGGGGGTCAGGGGGTTGAAAAGGGGGTTGGGGAAGGATTTGGGGTTCATGGGGAAAACGAGGTGGGAGGAATTGAAAATTGGGGTGCAGGGGGTAGAATTGGGGGAGGGCTGTTAATTGAGGGTGGGGGGTGAAAATTGGAGGTGTATGGGGGGAAAAAGGGGGGAGGGGTGGGGAAAGATTTTTGGGGAAAAAACGAGGGTGGAAATGGAGAATTTGCGAATGGGGGGGTAAAACGGGGGGACATTGGGGTTAAAATGGGGGGGTTAGAAAAGATTTGGGGGTCCCAAACCCCGCCCTTTACTCGAAGCCACGCCCCTTTTTGTTCCGGTCACGCCCCTCGGTTGCCCAGGTAACTTTTGGTCACTTCCGGGACGTCACTTCCGGGAGGGGCCGCCATGAAGCTGCTGACCCACAACCTGCTGAGCTCGCACGTGCCGGGGCTGCGGCCCGGGGGGGGCTTCCCCCTCAAAATTGAGGTGTGGGGGGTCCCATAAAATATCGGGGGGGGCTTCCCCCTCAAAATTGAGGTGGGGAGGGGTCCCTTGAAAATGGAGCTTGGGGGCTTCCTCCTCAAAATTGAGGTGGGGAGGGGTCCCCTTGGAAATGGGGTTATGGGGTCCTTCCCCCTCTAAAAGTTGAGGTGTGGGGAGGATCCCTTGGGAATGGGGTTATGGGGAGCTTCCCATAAAATATCGGGGGCTTCCTGCTGAAAATTGGGGGGAATTCCCCTTGGGAATGGGGTTATGGGGGCTTCCTCTCAAGATTGAGGGGGAAGGGGCCCTTGGAAATGGGGTTATGGGGGGGCTTCCTGTTGAAAATGGGGTTATGGGGGGCTTCCCACTGAAAATCGAGGTGGGGGTCCCTTTCAAAATGGGAGCTTGAGGGGCTTCTCGCTGAAGATTGAGGTGAGGGGGCTTCCCTTTGAAAATAGGGGCAGGGGGCTTCCCTTGGAAAAAGGAGTACGGGGGCTTCCTGATGAAAATTGAGGTGAGGGGCTTCCTTTTGAAAATCGGAGCAGGGGGCTTCACTGAAAATAGAAGTATGAGGAGCTTCTCTGAAAATAGGGCTATGGGGGCTTCCCTTGGGAACAGAAGGGCTGGGGGTTCCCCTTGGAAATAGAGCCCAGGGGGCTTCCTGCTGAAAATCGAGGGGTTCAGGGGGTTTCCTCCCAGGGGAGGGAGGGGGGTCAGATCGGGGTCTCACTCCAAGAACCTCCCAGGAAAGCTCCCCACCCTCCTTCTCCCTTCCCCACCAATCCCCTGAGATTCGGGTCCATCCCCATCCCCTTCTTGTTCCCCCTTATTCCCATTAAACCCCCATTAATCCCCTTTTTCCCCTGGGTTGGATCTGACCCATCCCATTCCCTGTTCTCGATGTCCCCTTCTCAATTAGCCCCCTTAATTAATCCCCACACTACCCCCCACATCCCCCCAGGCCGCCGAGGTCTGGGTCCGGCCCGTCCTGCTCAACGCGGCCTTCGTGTCCCGCCTGGTGCCGCGGCTGCGCTTGGGACGTGCTCAGGAGGCGGCTGAGAGCGTGAGGAGGGGGATTTGGGGGCTCTGGGGGCTTTGGGGAGTTTAGGGTCTCAGGGGGCTGGGATGTGCTCAGGAGGCGGCTGAGAGCGTGAGGAGGGGGCTCTGGGGGCTCTGGGGGCTTTGGGGGCTGGGACGTGCTCAGGGAGGCGGCTGAGAGTGTGAGGAGGGGTATTTAGGGGGGGTTTGGGGGGGTCTGCGGGGGCTGGGATGTGCTCAGGAGGCGGCTGAGAGCTGTGAGGAGGGGGATTTGGGGGTCTAAGGGGCTTTGGGGTGTCTGGGGGTCTGGGACGTGCTCAGGGAGGCGGCTGAGAGCGTGAGGAGGGGATTTGGGAGGCTTTGGGGGTCTAGGGGGCTTTGGGGGTCTGGGATGTGCTCAGGAGGCTGCTCAGAGCGTGAGGAGGGGGATTTGCAGGGGTCTGGAGGGCTCTAAGGGGGTCTGGGGAGGATTTGGGGGTCTAAGGGGGCTTTGGGGTGTCTGGGGGCTCCATGGTCTGGGATGTGCTCAGGGAGGCAGCTGAGAGCGTGAGAAGGGGGATTTGGGGGTCTTGGGGGGTCTGGGGGCTGGGACGTGCTCAGGGAGGCGGCTGAGAGCGTGGAGGAGGGGGCTCTGGGGGGATTTGAGGGGGCTTGGGGTGGGCTGGGGAGGCTCCAGGGGTCTGGGATGTGCTCAGGGAGGCGGCTGAGAGCGTGAGGAGGGGGCCTCTGGGGGGTCTGGGGGCTGGGATGTGCTCAGGGACGTGGCCCAGAGCGTGGAGGAGGGGGATTTAGGGGGTCTGGGGGCTGGATGTCTCAGAGAGGCGGCCGAGAGCGTGAGGAGGGGGCTCTGGGGGGTCTTTGGGGTCTCAGGGTCTGGGACGTGCTCAGGAGGCGGCTGAGAGCGTGAGGAGGGGGCTTTGGGGGATTTGCGGGGGTCTGGAGGGCTCTGAGGGGTCTGGGGGATTTGGGGGGCTCTGGGGGTCTGGGGGCTGGGATGTGCTCAGGGAGGCGGCTGAGAGCGTGAGGAGGGGGATTTGGGGGCTCTGGGGGGCTTTGGGGAGTTTGGGGGCTCCAGGGGTTGGGATGTGCTCAGGAGGCGGCCCAGAGCATGAGGAGGGGGATTTGGGGGATTTTGAGGGGGTCTGGGGGACTTTGAGGGGGAGAGTCTCTGTTTGGGGTTCTCAGGGTAGGGGGAGCCCCAGGTTTGGGGGTCCCAATTGGGGTTCTCTGGGTTGGGGGGATGGGGAGGGAGGTCCCAATTTGAGGGGGGTCTCCATTTTTGGGGTGTTTTTGGCACCATTTTGGGCACAGGGGGGGACATTTTTTTGGGGGGGGTCCCCCAACCCCCCTTAACCCCTTTTTAACCCCTTTTTAACCTCTTTACCCCCCCAAAAAAAGTTGGGGCACCCCTCGGAGCTGCCCCCCGAACCCACCCCCGACTACGAGGGGGACGAGGAGTTCCTGAGGAGGCTCCACCACGTCCTGCTCGAGGTGAGGGGGGATGGGGGGGTCCCCAACCCCCCTAGGGGGGGTCCCCAGAGCTGGAGGACCCCCGACCCTCTTTTTGTGTTCCCCCCAGGTGGAGGTGCTGGAGGGGTCCCTGCAGTGCCCGGACTCGGGGAGGCGATTCCCGATCTCCAAAGGGATTCCCAACATGTTACTGAGCGAGGACCAGGCCTGAGGGGGGGCCCCCAAATTTATAGGGGGGACCCCCAATTTATGAGGGGGTTCCCCAATTTGTGGGAGGATCCCGAATTTACGAGGGTGTCCCAAATTTATGGGGAGGGTCCCCAATTTATTGGGGGATCCCGAAGTTATGGAGAGGAAGGAATTTATGGGGGGGTCACCAATTTGTGATGGGGAGGGGATCCCAAATTTATGGGGGGTCACCAATTTATGAGGTGATCCCAAATTTATGGGGATTTCCCAATTTATGGGAGCATCCCCAACTTATGGGGGGTTATCCCAAATTTATGGGGGGGAACCAATTTAGGGAGGGAGTCCCAAATTTATAGGGGGGGTCACCAATTTAAGGGAGGGACCCCCAATTTAAGGGAGGGATCCCAAATTTTTGGGGGGGTCCCCAATTTATATGGGGGGTCACCAATTTACAGAGGAGTCCCCAATTTATGGGAGGGATCCCCAGTTTATGGGGGGGTCACCAATTTACAGAGGAGTCCCCAATTTATGGGGGGATCCCCACCTTATGGGGGGGGTACCAAATTTAAGGGAGGGACCCCCAATTTAAGGGAGGGATCCCAAACTTTTGGGGGGGTCCCCAATTTATGGGGGGGGTCACCAATTTACAGAGGAGTCCCCAGTTTATGGGAGGGACCCCCAATTTATGGGGGGATCCCCAATTTATGGGGGGGGTACCAAATTTAAGGGAGGGACCCCAATTTAAGGGAGGGATCCCCAATTTATGGGGGGGGTCCCAAATTTTTAGGGGGGTCCCCAGTTTAAGGTACGGACCCCCAATTTAAGGGAGGGATCCCAAATTTATGGGGGGGTCCCCAATTTAAGGGGGGGTCACCAATTTATGGGGGAATTCTCAGTTTGTCCTCAATTTGTGTGTGGGGGGGGTCTCAAATTTATGAGGGTCCCCCAAATTTAAGGGGGGGGGAGGTCCCAAATTTAGAGGGAGGTCCATAATTTGGGGGGGTTTCCAATTCTATGGGGGTCCACAATTTATGAGGGGGTTCCACAATTTACTGGGGGATCCCAAATTTATGGGGGGATCCCAAATTAATGGGGGGGTCACCAATTATTGGGGGGTCCCCAATTTATGAGGGTACCCCCCAAATTTATGGGGGGGTCCCCCATTTATGATGGGGGGGTCCTAAATTTATGGGGTGGTCCCCAATTTATGGGGGAGGGTCCCCAATTTATGGGGGAATCCTCAGTTTATGGGGGGGGTCCTCAATGTATGGGGAGGTCTGGAATTTATGAGGGTCCCCCAAATTTAGGAGGGGGTCCCCAATTTATGGGGGAGATCCACAATTTTTGGGGGGAATCTACAATTTATGGGGGGGTCCCCAATTTACGGGGGGGCTCCCAGAGCGGGATTGAAGCGTTGGAAACCCCCCCCAAAAAAAAAATAAATAAAAAGTGTGGAAAAATCCCAAATTCTCAGTGTGTGGCCCCAAAAATTGGGGGAGGTGGGAAGGGACTATGGGGGTCAAAAGGTGGGGGAGGGGGCACAAAATGGGGGGGCCCTGATCCCACCTGGATTTTGAGGTGTTTTGGTGCAATTTGATGGGTTTTGTGTCGATTTTTGAGCCTTTCCTGCCCCAAATCTTTTTCCCCTTTTTCACCCAATTCCCTTTTTTCCCCCCCCATTTTTTCCCTAAAGTTCACCATTTTTTTATCCCCCAATCCCCCTTTTTATCTCGAAATTCCCTATTTTTGCCCCCAAATCCCTGTTCTTTATCCCAACTCCCTTGAGGTTTTTTTTTTTTTTGCTTCCAAGTCCGTTTTTATGCCCCAAAATCTCTTCCTTTTGGCCCTGAATTTTTTTTCCATTTGGCCCCCAAATTTATCTCAAAGTACCTGGACCCTTTTCCAGGTTTTCCGGACCCTTTTCCAGCTATCCCGGACCCTTTTCCAGCTATCCCAGCCCCTTTCCCAGGTTTTCCGGACCCTTTTCCCGGTTTTCCGGGCTCTTTTCCCGGTTTTTTGGACCCTTTTCCAGGTTTTTTGGACCCTTTTCCAGCTATCCCAGCCCCTTTTCCAGGTTTTCCGGACCCTTTTCCTGGTTTTCCGGACCCTTTTCCAGGTTTTTTGGACCCTTTTCCAGCTATCCCAGCCCTTTTTCTAGGTTTTCCGGACCCTTTTCCAGCTATCCCAGCCCCTTTTCCCGGTTTTCCGGACCCTTTTCCCGGTTTTCCGGACCCTTTTCCCGGTTTTTTGGGCCCTTTTCCCGGTTTTCCGGACCCTTTTCCAGGTTTTCCGGACCCTTTTCCCAGGTTTTCCGGACCCTTTTCCAGGTTTTTTGGACCCTTTCCCAGGTTTTCCGGACCGTTTTCCTGGTTTTCCGGACCCTTTTCCAGGTTTTTTGGACCCTTTTCCCAGTTTTCCAGCCCCTTTTCCAGGTTTTTTGGGCTCTTTTCCAGGTTTTTTGGACCCTTTTCCCGCTCTCCCGGCGGTCCTGGAGGACCAGCTCCTCTCTATGGTCCCGCCCGCGGCCAGAGCGCCCCTCCTGGCAGCGGCAGAATCCGGAAGTGGCGTCCGGGGAGGGCGCCGCCGGAAGTGACGTCAGTGCGCGGCGGCGGCGGCGGCCTGAGGCGGGAGCGGCGGTTGGAGCCGAGGGGACGGTGAGGGGGAGGGGGACGGGGGGACATTGAGGGGTGAGGGGGACCCTGAAGGGGACATTGAGGGGTGGGGGACCCTGAGGGGGAAGGGGAGGGGAGCAGGAGGGGCCAGAGGGGACAGGGAGGGGGAGGTGTGAGGGGCGTGGGGAGGGGTCACTGAGGGGTCTGAGGGGTTGGGGGGAACAATGAGGGGTCTGAGGGGGAAAAAGAGTGGGGGTTCTGAGGGACCCTGCGGGGTGAGGAGGGGTCTGAGGGTGTGGGGGGATGGGGAGGGGTCTGAGGGGACTCTGAGGGGTGAGGAGGGGTCTGAGGAGGTGGGGGGATGGGGAGGGTCTGAGGGGTGGGAGGGGATGGGGAGGGGTCTGAAGGGACTCTGAGGGTTGAGGAGGGGCCTGAGGGGGTGGGGGATGGGGAAGGGTCTGAAGGGGGTGGGAGGGGATGGGGAGGGGTCTGAGGGGACCCTGCAGTGGGTGAGGAGGGGTCTGAGGAGGTGGGAGGGGATGGGGAGGGGTCTGAGGGGTGAGGAGGGGTCTGAGGAGGTGGGGATGGGAGGGGTCTGAAGGGACTCTGAGGGGTGAGGAGGGGTCTGAGGGGGTGGGGGATGGGGAAGGGTCTGAGGGGGTGGGAGGGGATGGGGAGGGGTCTGAGGGGACCCTGCGGGGTGAGGAGGGGTCTGAGGAGGTGGGAGGGGATGGGGAGGGTCTGAAGGGACTCTGAGGGGTGAGGAGGGGTCTGAGGGGCTGGGGAGACACTGAGGGGTCTGAGGGACCCTGTGGGGTGAGGAGGGGTCTGAGGGGTGGGGGATGGGGAGGGGCTGGGGAGTACAGTGAGGGGTCTGAGGGGACCGTGAAGGGCGGGTAGAGCTGGGGAGGTCCGGGGGACACTGAGGGGATGGAGGGGACAAGAAGGGTGGGGGCAGCGGGGGTTGTGAGAGGGGTCGGGGGGCTGAGGGGACAGAGACGAAAGAAGGAGGGGAGGGGACAGTGAAGGGGGAGGGGGCATGGGGGGAATTGGGGAGGTTGCCTTGTTCCCAGCCTGGCCCTGTCCCTGAACTGTTCCCCTCTGTCCCTGATGTCCCCTGAGCATCCCCACTGTCCCCAGGCGTCACGTTCTCCACATCACAGAGGCACCCTGAGTGTCCATTGACTGTCCCCAATGTCCCCCCTGTCCCCAGGCACCATGTCCTCCACATCACAGAGGCACCCTGAGTGTCCCCACTGTCCCCTGACTGTCCCCAATGTCCCCTGAGTGTATCCAAGGTCCCCTGTGTGTCCCCAATGTCCTTTGAGTGTCCCCTGTGTGTCCCCAGGCACCATGTCCTCCACGTCACAGAGGCACCCTGAGGGTCCCCTGAGTGTCCCCACTGTCCCCTGAGTGTCCCCTGAGTGTCCCCACTGTCCCCTGTGTGTCCCCATTGTCCCCTTGCTGTCCCCTGAGCGTCCCCACTGTCCCCTGAGTGTCCCCTGTGTGTCCCCACTGTCCCCTGAGTGTCCCCTGAGTGTCCCCTGAGTGTCCCTGACTGTCCCCAATGTCCCCTGAGTGTCCCCACTGTCCCCTGAGTGTCCCCTGAGTGTCCCCACTGTCCCCTGACTGTCCCCTGAGTGTCCCCACTGTCCCCTGAGTGTCCCCTTTGGGTCCCCACTGTCTCCTGAGTGTCCCCACTGTCCCCTGAGTGTCCCCAATGTCCCCTGAGTGTCCCTTGAGTGTCCCCACTGTCCCCTGAGTGTCCCCTGAGTGTCCCCTGAGTGTCCCCGCTGTCCCCTGACTGTCCCCAGGCGCCATGTCCTCCACGTCACAGAAGCACCCTGAGTGTCCCCTGAGTGTCCCCTGACTGTCCCCTGAGTGTCCCCGCTGTCCCCTGACTGTCCCCACTGTCCCCTGAGTGTCCCCTGAGTGTCCCCACTGTCCCCTGAGTGTCCCCGCTGTCCCCTGAGTGTCCCCGCTGTCCCCTGAGTGTCCCCACTGTCCCCTGAGTGTCCCCTGAGTGTCCCCGCTGTCCCCTGAGTGTCCCCGCTGTCCCCTGAGTGTCCCCACTGTCCCCTGAGTGTCCCCTTTGGGTCCCCACTGTCTCCTGAGTGTCCCCACTGTCCCCTGAGTGTCCCCAATGTCCCCTGAGTGTCCCTTGAGTGTCCCCACTGTCCCCTGAGTGTCCCCTGAGTGTCCCCACTGTCCCTTGACTGTCCCCACTGTCCCCTGCTGTCCCCTGAGTGTCCCCTGTGTGTCCCCAGGCGCCATGTCCTCCACGTCACCCTGAGGTCCCGCTGTCCCCTGAGTGTCCCCACTGTCCCCTGAGTGTCCCCTTTGGGTCCCCACTGTCCCCTGAGTGTCCCCACTGTCCCCTGAGTGTCCCCAGATATCCCTGAGTGTCCCTTGAGTGTCCCCACTGTCCCCTGAGTGTCCCCTGAGTGTCCCCACTGTCCCCTGACTGTCCCCACTGTCCCCTGAGTGTCCCCTGAGTGTCCCCTGTGTGTCCCCAGGCGCCATGTCCTCCACGTCACAGAGGCACCGGGACTTCGTGGCGGAGCCGATGGGGGAGAAGCCGGTGGGGTCGTTGGCCGGGATCGGGGACGTGCTGGGCAGGAAGCTGGAGGAGAAGGGCTTTGACAAGGTGGGGACACCTGGGGACATTCCTGAGGGTGTTGGGGACACCTGAGGTGGTCCCTGGAGTGTTGGGGACACCCAGGGAACATGATTTGGGATTGGGGATGTGCTGGGCAGGAAACTGGAGGAGAAAGGGCTTTGACAAGGTGGGGACATCCCTGAGGGTGTTGGTGACACCTGGGGACGCCCCTGGAGGGTTGGGGACACCTGAGGTGGTCCCTGGAGTGTTGGGGACACCCAGGGAACATGATTTGGGATTGGGGACGTGCTGGGCAGGAAGCTGGAGGAGAAGGGCTTTGACAAGGTGGGGACATCCCTGAGGGTGTTGGGGACACCTGGGGACATCCCTGAGGATATTGGGGACACCTGAGGTCATCTTTGGGTGTTGGTGACACCTGGGGACACCCTTGGATGGTTGGGGACACCAGGGAAGGGTTTTGACAAGTTGGGGACATCCCTGAGGATGTTGAGAACGAGGTGGGACATCCTTGAGGGGTTGGGGACAGGACTGGCTTAGGAACACATACGGGGACCCCTTGGTGACACCAGGGGTTGCAGGACCCCCTTGGGGACACGGGGATGTCCCCACCCCCCTGGTGACCCCCTCAATGTCCCCCACTCCCCTCAGGGCCTGGGGCAGTTCCTGGTGCTGCTCAAGGACGAGGAGCTGTTGGAGGGACGGGAATGAGAGTGGGAGAGGAACCCCCTGGGGACACTGAGGGGGCTGTCAGTGACCTTTGAGGACGTCCCCTGTCCCCTGGTGACCCCCCTGGTGACACTTTTGTGTCCCCCCCAGGCCTACGTGGTGCTGGGGCAGTTCCTGGTGCTGCTCAAGGACGAGGAGCTGTTGGAGAAATGGGAATGGGGGTGGGAAAGGAGACACCAGGGGGGTGTCAGTGACCTTTGAGGATGTCCCTTGTCCCTTGGTGACACTTTTATGTCCCCCCCCAGGCCTACGTGGTGCTGGGGCAGTTCCTGGTGCTGCGCAAGGACGAGGAGCTGTTGGGGACACAGGGACAGGGGTGGGAAAGGAGTTACCATGGGGGGTGTCAGTGACCTTTGGGGGTGTCCCCTGTCCCCTGGTGACCCCCCTGGTGTCACCCCTGTCCCCTGGTGACACTTTTATGTCCCCCCCAGGCCTACGTGGTGCTGGGGCAGTTCCTGGTGCTGCTCAAGGACGAGGAGCTGTTGGAGAAATGGGAATGGGGGTGGGAAAGGAGACACCAGGGGGGTGTCAGTGACCTTTGAGGATGTCCCCTGTCCCCTGGTGACCCCCCTGGTGTCACCCCTGTCCCTTGGTGACACTTTTATGTCCCCCCCAGGCCTACGTGGTGCTGGGACAGTTCCTGGTGCTGCGCAAGGACGAGGAGCTGTTGGGGACACGGGAATGGGAGTGGGAAAGGAGCCCCTTGGGGACACTGAGGGGGCTGTCAGTGACCTTTAGGGTGTCCCCTGTCCCCTGGTGACCCCCCTGGTGACACTTTTATGTCCCCCCCAGGCCTACGTGGTGCTGGGGCAGTTCCTGGTGCTGCGCAAGGACGAGGAGCTGTTGGAGAAATGGGAATGGGGGTGGGAAAGGAGACACCAGGGGGGTGTCAGTGACCTTTAGGGTGTCCCCTGTCCCCTGGTGACACTTTTATGTCCCCCCCAGGCCTACGTGGTGCTGGGGCAGTTCCTGGTGCTGCGCAAGGACGAGGAGCTGTTCCGGGAGTGGCTGAAGGAAACGTGCGGAGCCAACGCCAAACAGAGCCGGGACTGCTCGGGCTGCCTGAGGGAGTGGTGTGACGCCTTCCTCTGAGCCCCCCACCCCACCAGGGGCACCCCAAAACCTCCCCCACCACCCCGAGCTTCCCTGTGCCCCCAAACCTCCCCAGCACCCCAAAGCTCCCCGATCCCACCCCGATCCAGAATTCCCGGCGAATTCCGCCTGCCGGGTAAATTCGGGGGCTGGGGGATCCCCACAGAGGGGTTGGGGGATCCCCTGAGCACCCCAAAACCGTCTGTGGGGATCCCCGAACCCCTGTACCCCAAAAACCCACCCCTGGCACCCCAAAAGACCCCCAATCCCATTTCCAGAATTCCCCCTGAATTCCAACTGCCAGACACATCCTGGGCCTGTGGGATCCCCACAGAGGATTTGAGGGATCCCCTGAGCACCCCAAAACCATCTGTGGGGACCCCCGAACCCCTGTGGGTAACCCAAACCCCCCCTGCACCCCAGAGCCCACCCCAGGCACCCCAAAACACCCCCAAATCCATCTCCAGAATTCCCCCTGAATTCCAACTGCCAGACACATCCAGGGGCAGTGGGACCCCCCCTGAGTACCCCAAAACCACCCCTGGGGACCCCCAAACTTCTCCAGATACCCCAAAGCCACCGGGAACCCCAAAACACCCCCCAGCAGACCCCCATGCACCCCCAAACTCATGGTGAGTTCCAACTGCCAGAGAACCCTTCCCTGGGGACCCCAAAACCACCCCTGGGGATCCCAAAACCACCTCTGGGGACCCCAAAACCACCCCTGGGGACCCCAAATCCCCCCTGGAGATCCCAAAATCACCCCTGGGGACCCCAAAACCATCTCTGGATACCCCAAAACCACCCCTGGGGACCCCAAAACCACCTCTGGGGACCCCAAATCCTCCTGGGGATCCTAAAACCATCCCTGGGGACCCCAAATCCCCCTGGGGACCCCAAAAACACCTCTGGGGATCCCAAAACCACCTGGGGACCCCAAAACCATCCCTGGGGACCCCAAATCCCCCTGGGGATCCCAAAACCACCTTTGGGGATCCCAAATCCCCTGGGGACCCCAAAATCACCTCTGGGACCCCCTGGATGAGTTGAGACCTCCCATGGGTAACCCCAAAACCATCCCTGGGGACCCCCAAACCCTCCCCTGCACCCCAAAACCTCCACAGCCCCCCTACCCACCCTATGTGTGACCCCCAAACCAGTTCTGCCCTCCCCCCCTTCCCAAATCCATTTTGGGGGTGTCCCATCCCCCCCATCCATCCCTTTGTGGGGGGATCCCAGGGTGCTGCTCCTCCCCCATCACCCCAAAACCACCTCCCCCTACCATGGGGTGGGATTTTGGGGTGCCCCCCCCTCACTCAAACAAGGGGGGGATCTGTGTTATTTTGGGGGATTGGTGTTATTTTAGGGTGCCCCCCCCTCACTCAAACAAGGAGGGGAGGTCTCTGTGTTATTTTGGGGGGGATTGGTGTTATTTTGGGGTGCCCCCCCCTCACTCAAACAAGGAGGGGAGGTCTCTGTGTTATTTTAGGGGGTTGTCCGCCCTCCCTTCCCCTCTCCTGGTTTGTTTTTAAAAGGATTTTCTAAACAATAAAGGTTTTTGCTGTGCTGGAAACGGCTCCTCCTGCCCTGGGGGGGTCGGAATTTGGGGGACAGGGTGGAATTTGGGGGGGATGGGGTTGGGATTTACCCCCCCCTCGGGTTATTTTGGAGGGGGGTGGCTCCAGGGGAGGAGCCCCAGAAGGATTTTTGGGATGTTGAGGGGGGAGGATTGAACCTCCCCACGGGCAGGAGGGAGGATTTAGGGGGACAATTTATGCCCTTTCAAGAGGTTTTTGGGGTTGGGTGGAGGGTTTAAACCCCCGGGAGGATTTGGGGGGTTGGGAGGAGGATTTGGGGGTTTGGGAGGAGGTTTTTGGGGTTGGGTGGAGGGTTTAACCCCCCCCCCCCCATGGGAGGATTTGGGAGGAGGATTTGGGGTAGGGAAGAGGATTTGGGGGGTTGGGAGGAGGTTTTGGGGACAATGTACCCCCCCACCCCACCCCTCTGGAGGATTTGGGAGGAAGATTTGGGGTGGGAGGTTTTTGGGGAGGGTGGAGGTTTTGGAGGAGGTTTGGGGGGTTTTGAGGAGGTTTTGGGGGGTTTGAGGGACGTTCCCCCCCCAGCCCCCTCACCCCGGGAGGATTTGGGGGTCTCGGGGCAGCCGGGTCCTCCAGAGCAGACGAGTTGATCCTCCGGGCTGCCTAGAGCGGCGTGGCGGGATGGTCCTCCAGAGCAGACGAGTCGCATTCCCCGGAGCGGCGGGCGCGGGCCAGAGCGGCCCCGCGGGGGCCGTGGCGGGAACGTTCGAACATGGCGGCCGCCGCTCCCCTCACGGACCCTCCCAGGACCCCGGGACCCCAGGACCCCCGGGAACCCTCCGGGGTCTCTCCCAACGCCGCCGCCCCCTGCGCCCCCAACCCGCTGTTCACCCGGTGGCTCCGGGAGTGGCAGGACGAGGCCCAGGGGACGTGGGCGAGGGGCACCTACGAGAGGGTGTGGGAGGGTCCCGGGGGAGGGGTCCTGGGAGGAGGGTGGCTTGGGGGTCCCCAGCTGGGTTTGGGGGAGGGATCCTCAGGCGCTTATTTGGGGTTCCCAGGTGGGTTTTGTCCTCCCTGGCTGCTGGTTTGGGGCCCCCAGGGGGTTTTGGGGAGGGTCCTCAGTGTGGGTTTTGGGGTCCCTGGTTGCTGGTTTGGGGTCCCAAGGGTGGGTTTTGTCCTCCCTGGCTGCTGGTTTGGGGTCCCCAGGTGGGTTTTGGGGGTCCCTGGCTGCTGGTTGGGGGTCCCCAGCTGGGTTTGGGGGTCCCTTGCTGCTGGTTTGGGGTCCCCAGGGTGGGTTTTGGGGGTTCTCAGGTGGGTCTGGGTGTCCCCAAATGGATGATTTCGGGGTCCTCTCGATGGGTTTTGAGAGATCCCAGGTGGGTTTGGGGCCCCTCTGGGCAGTTTCTGGGGACCCTTGGGGGGATGATTTTGGGCTTCCCGGATGTATTTTGGCTCCCTAGGTGTATTTTTGGGACTCCCAGGTGTACATTTGATGTTCCCAGGTGTATTTTAGGGTCCCCAGGTCTATTTTGGGGTTCCCAGGTCTATTTTAGGGCTCCCAGGTGTATTTTTGGGACTCCCAGGTATATCTTAGGGTTCCCAGGTGTACATTCGGGGTTCCCAGGTGTATTTTTGGGGTCCCTGGTCTGTATTTTTGGGCTCCCTAGGTGTACATTTGATGTTCCCAGGTGTATTTTAGGGTCCCCAGGTGTATTTTTAGGGTTCCCAGGTCTATTTTAGGGCTCCCAGGTGTACATTTGGGGTTCCCAGGTCTATTTTAGGGTTCCCAGGTGTATTTTTGGGACTCCCAGGTGTATATTTTAGGTTCCCAGGTCTATTTTAGGGCTCCCAGGTGTACATTTGGGGTTCCCAGGTGTATTTTAGGGTTCCCAGGTGTACATTTGGGGTCCCCAGGTGTATTTTGAGGGTTCCCAGGTCTATTTTAGGGTCCCTGGTCTGTATTTTTGGGGTCTCTGGTCTGTATTTTAGGGTCCCTGGTGTATTTTAGGGTTCCCAGGTGTATTTTGAGGGTTCCCAGGTCTATTTTAGGGTTCCCAGGTGTATTTTGGGACTCCCAGGTGTACATTTGATGTTCCCAGGTGTATATTTGGGGTTCCCTGGTGTACATTTGGGGTCCCCAGGTGTATTTTGAGGGTTCCCAGGTCTATTTTAGGGTCCCAGGTCTGTATTTTTGGGGTCTCCAGGTCGTATTTTAGGGTTCCTAGGTGTATTTTTGGGGTCCCCCGGTGTATTTTGAGAGTTCCCAAGTATATTTTAGGGTCCCTGGTTTGTATTTTTGGGGTCTCTGGTCTGTATTTTAGGGTTCCTAGGTGTATTTTTGGGGTCCCCAGGTGTATTTTGAGGGTTCCCAGGTATATTTTAGGGTCCCTGGTCTGTATTTTTGGAGTCCCTAGTCTGTATTTTAGGGTTCCTAGGTGTATTTTTGGGGTTCCCAGGTGTACATTTGGGGTTCCCAGGTCTATGTTAGGGTTCCCAGGTGTACATTTGATGTTCCCAGGTATATTTTAGGGTTCCCAGGTGTATATTTGGGGTTCCCAGGTGTATATTTGGGGTCCCTGGTCTGTATTTTTGGGGTCCCTGGTCTGTATTTTAGGGTTCCCAGGTCTGTATTTTACGGCTCCCAGGTGTATTTTTGGGGTCCCAGGTCTGTATTTTCCCCCAGGCCCTGCGCTCGCTGTCGCTGTTCCCGCTGCGGCTCCGCTCGGGCCGCTCGGCCTCGATCCTGCGTCACTTCGGCCCCGCCCTCTGCCAGCGCCTCGACCAACGGCTGCGCCAGCACCGCACCGGTGGGCGGGGCTCTGCCTGGGGGGCGTGGCCTGAGGGGAAGTGGGCGTGGCAGTGGGGGAGGGGGCGTGGCTTCTGAGGCAGAACCAACGTGGTGGGTGGGGCTCTGCCTGGGGGCGTGGCCTCAGGGAAAGTGGGCATGGTGATGTGGGAGGGGGCGTGGCTTCTGAGGCAGAACCAACATGGTGGGTGGGGCTCTGTCTGGGGGGGTGGCCTGAGGGAAAGTGGGCGTGGCAGTGCGGGAGGGGGCGTGGCTTTTGAGGCAGAACCAACATGGTGGGTGGGGCTCTGTTGGGGGGGTGGAGTCTGAGGGAAAATGGGTGGGGCCAACATGGAGGGGGCGTGGCTTGGGCAGGGATCAACATGGTGGGTGGGGCTCTGGGGGTGGAGTCTGAGGGGAAATAGGTGGGGCCAACATGGGTGGGGCTCTGGGCAGGGTGGGTGTGGCTTTGAGAAGGGGTGGGTGTGGTCAATGAAGGGCGTGGCTTGAATAGGGCACCGCCCCCACTGCCACACCCACATCTGCAGGGGAATGAGGGAGGGCGTGGTCTCAAGTGAAGGGGCGTGGCCTCGGGGCGGGCTAAAAGTTGGGGGTGTGGCCTTTTCAAAGGGGGCGTGGTTAAAGAGAAAGGGCCTGAGGGTGGGTGTGGCCTGCACATGGTGGGTGGGGTCACTGTGGGCGTGGCCTCCGTTGACTCAACTGCTCTACAGGCCCTGGAGGGGGTGGGGCCAGGGAGGGGGGTGGGGCTTTGCTAGTGGGTGTGGCTCTGAAGTGGGTGGAGCCAGAACAGCTACAGGTCCAATGAGGCTGTTTTATTCACTGAGCTGTATGCTCATTTGCATGCTCATTTGCATGCTCATTTGCATACCACAGAGCAAGGCCTGCCCCCAACCCCACCCTCAGAGGGGCGGGACCCAGAACCCCTCTTGGCTCCGCCCAAAGTGAGTCTCATCATCGCCCTCCCCACCCCTCTGGCCCCACCCCCTTCCATGCGTGGGGAGGGGTGGGGCGGTCACCAAGACCCCCTCCCCCCAACTTCTGACCCTCCCCTTTCAGCGCCGCCCCCGAGCGTTCGGCCCTCCCCGCTCAGGGGCCCACGCCCTGCTGGTGGTCCTGGCACAGGTGAGGGGAGGGGCCACGATGGGGGAGGGGCCACACCTGAGGGTGGGGAGGAGCCACAATGGGGGAGGGGCCACACCTGAGGGTGGGGGAGGAGCCACAATGGGGGAGGGGCCACACCTGAGGGGGGTGGGGAGGGGCCTGGACCCTTGGCCCCTCCTTCCTCACCCAAAGCTCCACCCCCAGAGCCCGGAGCCCCTCCCACAGGCGGAGCTTCTGCGCCAGGCCCGGCCCTTTGCGATGACCCCCACCCCGGTGAGGACCCCCAAAATCCCCCCACCCCAGACCTGCTCCCCCACCCACAGGACCCCCTGAGGGTGACATTGGGGTCACCCCCTGTGTCCCCTCCCCCTCAGGGGGCTCTGGGTGCCCTCCTGCGTCGGGACCTGCTGCAGCGGAGCGGCCGCCCTCCGGTATGCCCGGACCCCCAAATCCCCCTGACCCCTCTGGGACCCCCTGAGGAACCCCTGAGACCCTCAGGGACCTCCTGGCATCCCCCAGAACCTTTGGGTGCCCCCTTTGGACCACCCCTGGACCTCTCTTGGGACCCCCAGGACTCCCCCTCTGGGACCCTGGAACCCCCTGGAATTCCCCCCCCCTCCAGGACCCCTGGGGACCCCCCTGGAACTCCCCAAGATCCCCCTGGGACCACCCCGGGACACCCAGAAATTCCTCTGGACCCCCACTGGGACCCCCCTAAAACACCCAGGATGCCCCCCCAGGACTCTCAGGACCCCAAGGACCCCCCTGGAACTGCTCCAGGACTCCCCCGGGACCACCCCTGAACTTCTGGGACCACCTCCCATCACCTCCCAGGACTCCCCCTCAAGACCCCCACCCAAATCACCATCTAGGACCCCCAGAACCACCCCTTGCCCACGAGGGACCCCCTGTGGGACCCTCCAGAGTCCCCATGACCCCCCATGTCGTCCCCCCAGGTTCTCGCTGACCCCCGGGGTCAAATCCTGGCCCAGCGATTGGCTGCTGGCATCACAGGCCCCGCCCACCGAGGCCCCGCCCAGGCCCCGCCCGCGCAGCGCCCTGGCGGGGCGAGGAGGAGAACTGCGCCCCTCTCCCCACCGTGAGTCATTTTGGGGTGATGTTGGGGGTCACAGACACTGGGGGTGGTTGGAGTCACAGACACTTTGGGGGTCACAGGAGGCTGTTGGGGGTCACAGACACTTGGGGGTCTAGGGGTCTCAGACACTTGGGGGTCAGAGGGTCTGGGGGTTATGGAAGCAGTTGGGGGTCACAGACACTTGGGGGTGTCACAGAAACTTGGGAGGGGGTCTGGGGGTCACAGACACTTGGGAGGGGCCTGGGGTCACAGACACTTGGGGGTCACAGACACTTGGGGAAGGGTCTGGGGGCTCACAGACACTTGGGGGCTCACAGACACTTGGGGAAGGTCTGGGGTGTCACAGACTTTGGGGGTCACAGACACTTGGGAGAGGCCTGGGGGTGTCACAGACACTTGGGGGTCACAGACACTTGGGGAGGTCTGGGGCTTGTTGGGGTCACCCAGGAGGTTTGGGGGACAGAGTCACTGGGAAGGGTCTGGGGAGGCACAGACACCTGGGGGACCAGACACCTGTTGGGGGTCACAGGAGTTTGGGGGGGATGGGTCACAGCTCTCTGGGTCCCCCTGAGGGTGAATTTGGAGTCCCCCCCCTCCCAGGTGTGACCCCGAGCAGGAGTTCGAGCTGAGACCCGGCGAGTTCGACATCGTCCTGTGCGCCGATGTCACCGAGGCCAACGGGTCACTGTCACCCTCTGTGTCCCCTCCATGTCCCTGTCACCCTCCATGTCCCACCCCATGTCCCTGTCACCCTCCATGTTCCTCCCCATGTCCCTGTCACCCTCTGTGTTCCCCCCGTGTTCCTGTCACCCTCCGTGTCCCCCCCATGTCCCTGTACCACCCCCATGTCACTGTCACCCTCCGTGTTCCTCCCATGTCCCTGTCACCCTCCATGTCCCCCCCAGTGCCATGTCCCCCCCACGTCCCACTGTCCCCATGTCCCCCCGCATGACGTGTCCCCCCGTGGCGTGTCCCCCGTGACATGTCCCCCATGTCCCACTATGCAGTGTCCCCCATGCCATGTCCCCCCATGCCGTGTCCCCCCGTGACGTGTCCCGTGTCCCCCCATGCGTGTCCCCCATGTGGGTGTCCCCCATGCCGTGTCCCCCATGACGTGTCCCTGTGTCCCCCCATGCATGTCCCCCATGACGTGTCCCTGTGTCCCCCCATGCCAGTGTCCCCCCACGACTATGTCCCTGTGTCCCCCCATGCCGTGTCCCCCCGTGACGTGTCCCCGTGTCCCCCCAGGCCCCGTGGGGGTCCCTGCCCTGCTCAGGGCTCTGGGGGTGCCGGTGCTGCTGCGGCGCCTCCACGTCGGGGACTTCCTCTGGGTGGCCCGGGAGAAGGCCCCGCCCACAGGTGGGTGTGGCCAAAAGGAAGGGGGTGGGGCTTTGAGAAGGACCTACCCACTGGTGGGTGTGGCCAAAGGGAAGAGGGTGGGGCTTTGAGAAGGACCTGCCCACTGGTGGGTGTGGCCAAAGGGAAGGGGGTGGGGCTTTGAGAAGGACCTGCCCACTGGTGGGTGTGGCCAGAGGGAAGGGGGTGGGGCTTTGAGAAGGACCTGCCCACTGGTGGGTGTGGCCAGTGGGAAGGGGTGGGGCTTTGAGAAGGTCCTGCCCACTGGTGGGTGTGGCCAGAGGGAAGGGGGTGGGGCTTTGAGAAGGTCCTGCCCACTTGTGGGTGTGGCCAAAGGAGGGGGGTGGGGCTTTGATAAGGACCTACCCACTGGTGGGTGTGGCCAGGGGAAAGGGGGTGGGGCTTTGAGAAGAACCTGCCCGCAGGTGGGTGTGGCCAGAGGGAAGGGCGTGGCCAATTGCGATGGGTGGGGCCAAAGAAGGGGCGTGGCAACAGCAGAGTTGGGGAGGGGGAGGAGCAGGTGCTGACCACACCCCCAAAGCACACCAACCAATAGCATGGCTGGGTGTGTCCAGGGGGGCGTGGCCACGTCCAGGCTCCCCCCACGTGGGACTGGGTGTGGTTTGTGGGCGGAGCCAAGATCAATGGGTGGGGCTGAGGGCGGGGTCAGGATTAATTTACACACCCAAGGGGGCGTGGCCAGGTGCTGTCCCCGCCCACCTGGAGTAGTGGGCGTATCCCTTATTGGGTGGGCGTGGCCAGGGGTTGGTTCCACGGTCCAATCTACACTCTGGGGCGTGGTCGGTTGGGCGGGGCCTGACGTGACCACGCCCCCCAGGCCGCGCCCCGCGGGAGCTGCTCCTGGACGTGGTGGTGGAGCGGAAATCGGCGGCGGATTTGGGGAGCAGCCTGAGGGATGGGCGCTACCGCGAGCAGAAGGTGCTGCTGGGGGCACTGGGATAACTGGGGACACTGGGATAACTGGGGACAATGGGTAACTGGGGCCACTGGGATGACTGGGGGTACTGGGATAACTGGGGGCACTGGGATGACTGGGGACACTGGGATAACTGGGGGCACTGGGATAACTGGGGACACTGGGATGACTGGGGACACTGGGATAACTGGGGCTACTGGGATAACTGGGGGCACTGGGATAACTGGGGACACTGGGATAACTGGGGACACTGGGATAACTGGGGACACTGGGATGACTGGGGACACTGGGATGACTGGGGACACTGGGATGACTGGGGCTACTGGGATAACTGGGGACACTGGGATGACTGGGGGCACTGGGGTAACTGGGGCTACTGGGATAACTGGGGACACTGGGATAACTGGGGACAATGGGTAACTGGGGCTACTGGGATGACTGGGGGCACTGGGATAACTGGGGGCACTGGGATGACTGGGGACACTGGGATAACTGGGGACACTGGGATGACTGGGGGCACTGGGATGACTGGGGGCACTGGGATAACTGGGGACACTGGGGTAACTGGGGACACTGGGATAACTGGGGGCACTGGGATGACTGGGGGCACTGGGATAACGGGCTACTGGGATGACTGGGGACACTGGGATGACTGGGGACACTGGGATGACTGGGGACACTGGGGTAACTGGGGACACTGGGATGACTGGGGGCACTGGGATAACTGGGGACACTGGGGTAACTGGGGTTACTGGGATAACTGGGGACACTGGGGTAACTGAGGACACTGGGATAACTGGGGACACTGGGATAACTGGGGACACTGGGATAACTGGGGACACTGGGATGACTGGGGACACTGGGATGACTGGGGGCACTGGGATGACTGGGGGACACTGGGATAACTGGGGGCACTGGGGTAACTGGGGACACTGGGATGACTGGGGACACTGGGATAACTGGGGGCACTGGGATGACTGGGGGCACTGGGATAACTGGGGGCACTGGGGTAACTGGGGGCACTGGGATGACTGGGGGCACTGGGATGACTGGGGACACTGGGATGACTGGGGGACACTGGGGTAACTGGGGGCACTGGGATGACTGGGGACACTGGGATGACTGGGGGTACTGGGATGACTGGGGGCACTGGGATAACTGGGGGCACTGGGATAACTGGGGATACTGGGGTAACTGGGGGCACTGGGATAACTGGGGACACTGGGGGCACTGGGAGGGGCTGATGCTGCTGATGCCATCGGTGTCACCGTGTGTCCCCCCCATCAGTGGTGTCCCTGGTGTCACCGCTGTCCCGTGTCCCTCGTTTCCCCGGTGTCACCGTTGTCCTGTGTCTCTGGTGTCTCTGGGGGTGTCCCTGGTGTCCCCTGTGTCCTTAATGTCACCTGTGTCCCTGGTGTCACCATCGTCCCATGTCTCTGGTGTCACTGGGGGTGTCCCTGGTGTCACCATCGTCCCATATCTCTGGTGTTGCTGGGGGTGTCCCCGGTGTCACTGGGGGTGTCCCAACGTCTTTGGTGTCCCTAGGGGTGTCCCCGGTGTCACTGGGGGTGTCCCAACGTCTTTGGTGTCCCTAGGGGTGTCCCTGGTGTCACTGGGATGTCCCTGGTGTCCCTGGTGTCACTTGAGGTGTCCCTAGGGGTGTCCCTAGGGGTGTCCCTGGGGGTGTCCCTGGGGGTGTCCCCAGTGTCCCTGGGGATGTCCCTAGGGGTGTCCTCAGTGTCACCGTTGTCCCTAATGTCCCTGGGGGTGTCCCCTGGTGTCCCTGGGGGTGTCCCCGGTGTCACCGTTGTCCCCTGTCCCTGGTGTCACCATTGTTCCGTGTCCCTCGGTGTCCCTGAGGGTGTCTCTGGTGTCACTGGGGGTGTCCCTGGGGGTGTCCCTGGTGTCCCTGGGGGTGTCCCCAGTGTCACTGTTGTCCCTGGTGTCCCTGGGGGGGTCCCTGGGGGTGTCCCCGTTGTCCCTGGGGGTGTCTCTGGTGTCCCTGGAGATGTCCCCGGTGTCACCGTTGTCCCCAATGTCCCTGGTGTCACCATTGTTCCATGTCCCCCATTGTCCCTGGGTGTGTCCCCAGTGTCACCATTGTCCCCAGTGTCTCTGGGGGTGTCCCCAATGTCCCTGGGGGTGTCCCTGGGGGTGTCCCTGGGGGTGTCACCGTTGTCCCCGGTGTCCCTGGGGGTGTCCCTGGTGTCCCTGGGGGTGTCCCTGGGGGGGTCACCGTTGTCCCCTGTCCCCATCCCCAGTTCCGCCTGCGCCGTTCCGGGCTCCGCTGCCCCATTTACCTGCTGGAGGACCCGGGAGGGGGAGCCCCTGCCC
>NW_026087902.1:0-26800 GCF_022539395.1 Myiozetetes cayanensis | reverse complement strand
ACCTGACTCGTTTCCAAACTCTGGCTTGTAGATAGAGCCGCTGGTGTCCAAGAGGGCAGCGGAAGCCCTGGGAAGGCCCAACCATTCCATGCAAGGGAAAGACCCACCCAGTGGTGGGGAAAAGCCATGCCTTCTCCCTGCCCCACTGCACTGCCCCCAACAAGTAATCATAAGGCAAGGCAAACAAGGCGAGTGGAGCAGCCCAAGCCCTTCCTTACCTGCACCCCAAGCCAGCTTGTTCACAGGTTCTGACCCCCTTCTCTGCTGCCCTCAGGGGTGTTTTTGTCAGGCTGGCTCCCCCCTGCCCCAGACCCAACCTGGGACAGGGCAGGTGGCACAGGCTGTCCGGCAAGGCCGGGGCCTGTCTCACAATAACCCCCCAGCCCCATCCAAAAGCAATTTGGCTGAAGAACTAATCTTTGTTCCCCCTCAGGAAAAGGGACAATCTGTGGTGCCACACCCGGCCACAGCCACGCGATGCCCGGGACCAGGAGCATCCCCTGCCCGTGGGCTCACCAGCAAATTGTGTGTAGGCCGTGTCCTGAAGGAACGTGCCACATCCAAAGTCAATGAGCTTCACCTCACCGGTGGCCAGGTCGAGGACGATGTTCTGGGGCTTGATGTCCCGGTGCAGGACGCCGCAGCTGCTGCAGTGCCGCACGGCCTTCAGCACCTGGCGGAACAGCCCCCACGCCATCTCCTCCGGCAGGAACCTCCACGCCATGATTAAGCCAGAGAGGTCCTGAGAGCGCTCCGGACGTTCCATCACCAACAAGAAACTGTTGGGGAGCTCTTCTGTTTGCTCTTCTTCCTCCTCTCCCTCTCCCGGTGTCCCTGCCCTTTTCCCGGTGTGCCTCTCCCGGTGTCCCTGTCCTGTTCCCGGTGTCCCCTCCCCTTGCCGGCCCGGGCCATGCCCCCGGCCGGCCCCCTCTCCCGGGCGGGGTTGCCCCGTCCCCGTCCCCGTCCCCGCCCCCGGGCGGCCCGGCGCGGTGTGGCCCTGGGCCGGCTGCCGGCGGGGCGGCTGCAGTTCTCTGGCATTGCTGGAGACAAAGGCAGGAACTCAGGAGCTCTGCAGAGCCCTGACAGTGCCACTGCAATCACAAGCTGCATTGCCCAGCTCAACACTCAGCACAGCCAAGGCCACAACACTTCCTGAAAGATGTCCCTTCTGGGGAGGGCCAGGAGGACAAACCCCTCCCTCTGTGTGTTTAGATTTGGTGTCCAATTCTCATCTCTCACTTAGGGACAAAGTCAGGGTACATTTTATACCTCATTTAACCAAGACTGTGCAAAGTGCTGTGTGTGAGACTGTGGTCCAACCTTCCATTTCTTTTGTGGGGACATTGTACAGAGTATTTCTTGGTAGGAGGTGCACTTGGTTTGTACCAAACATCTCTGAGTATCAAGGAGAAGAACAAGACCACGCAGCTTCCACCCCGCTTCTCGTTCCTCCCTGACGCTGTGGCAACCCAGCCCAGGACTGTCATCTGATTGCTGTGTCTGTTCTGATCCCCATGGGCCCCATGGCGGGTTGAGCTTTGCATTTCCTTCCAACCCACACCCCCTCCAGTCTGGCAGAGTCTGTCCCCCTGAAGAACACAAGACCTGACTATTTGTGGCTCCCACTGCAGGGGTTGCAACTTGGGCCACAATCTGTGCCAGGAGCAGAGAGGTCCCTCCCCACAGAAACTTCTTGGCAATGGAGTTATCCAGAAAACAGGACAGGCTGTGGGGATCAGTGTCAGGGCATGGTCTGGGAAGTGCCTTGAGCATCCTCCTGTTTATCATGACCAGCTTTTTCATCCCCTTTTCCTCTCTCTTTTCTCATGCTTGTTCCTCTACAAACCACTGTGATCCCACACTTTCCTTTCCTTTGTTCTTCCCTAGAGATCCCATGACAGGTCTTCCTCAGCTCCCAATTTTGCTTTTTTGTTGCCTATCATAAGTTTCAGGTCCCGAGCATGAAAACCCCACTCCCATCTGTGAGTTCATTCTTGGAGGCTCTGCCATTGACCCACTTGGTGAAGCCTTCACACAGATATTTTGGAAACTTTCTTTGAGTTATTTTTTTAGCTTTTGGGCTTAGAAGGGTTTCTCAAAAAACATGGCAATTCATGTCCTCAAAAACGGAAATTCTTTGGAGCAGGAGTTTGGGACTCAAAGAATCACAGAATGGTTTGTCTTGGAAGGGAGATAAAAGTTCATCTTTTCCAAGTCCCTCGACATGGACAGTGACATCATCACTAATTCAGGTTACTCACAGTCCCTGACCTTGGACACATCCAATTCTCTGGGCACCTGTTTCAGTTCTTGCCACACTCATTGTTAAATATTTCTCCCTATTATCAATAAAGAACCAGTCTTTCAGTTTAGAGCCATTGCCCCATGTTCTGCCACTACAGCCCTTGGGAAAAAGTACCCCTGGGATTTCCTTAGACTATAAGCACCATGTGTTCATCTGCAAAAACATTGGAGAGTACCCAGGGATCTCCCAAGAAAAGATTTGGAGGCCTCAAGCACATGAGCACTGTGTAGGGACTTAGGAGCTCTGGGCTCCTTGGTGTGGAGACTGAGGACAGCAAAAGAGTAGCCAGAGAGGGCTTGAAGGGTGGTTTCAGAGATGATGGATCCTTTTCTCATAGCAGGAAACAGCAGGAGAAATAAAGAAATGATGCCAAATTCAGCTGGAGAGGTCCAGACTGGAAAAAAGAGAAAGGAGTTTCACCCTGAGGGCAGTGCTGTGGTGCAACACATGAGCTAGGAGGAGTCTGGGTGAGCCCAAGGCTTGGTGTGTGCAGGAAGAGCCAGGGAGGACGCAGAGATGTCTGTGCAGGAAGGGGCCAGGCAGGTGGGGCAACCGGGGGGATGACGACAGCCTGCAGGGAAAGGGGCAGGGCATGGACACCCTAGGACAGCCTGGGCTGCACAGCAGAGAGGCCTGTGCAGAAGCTGAAAGGCCCTGACACAGCCACCTTCTGCAGGCCTTTGGCCATGGCTGCTGGCTGTGCCCCTGAGGCCAGGAGGAGACAAGTGGCCCTTGCAGCCCTGGGGCCTCCTGGCCTCCTTGTCCCTGCTCAGCAGCCTGGCAGGTGCCACCCCATCGTCCTGCCCTTGGCCCTGCACATCCCACATCCCAGTGCCCCAGGAAGAGCCCTGAGCAATGAGGCAGGGACAGGATCTGCCTTCCCAGGGGCTGGGGGTCAGGCCTTGGTCCTTTACATGAAGAAAACAAGTCATACTTTCTTCAACATCAGAGCCACCTTTGCCTTGCTTGTCCATCCTTGTCATCACTGTCTGCAGTTTTCTGCTCTAACTGGAACCTGGGGACACGTTCTCAGTTGTGTCCCTCAGTGAGACTCATTAGCACTGCGAGAAACTTTAGAGTTTCAATCTCACTTGGACTTCTTGAGAAGTTGTTTGAACTTTCTCTCAGGGATTGAGTCTCATGTAAACAACTCCAGCCCCTTCACCCCCCCACGTCGAGGGTAATGAAATGCCTGGGGCTGTTGCTGTGCTGCTGAGCTGGGCCGGGCTCCTGGCACACAGGGAGCTCTTGGCAACGAAGAACAGCTTCAGAGACACAGCTCTGCTGCTGAGCAGCTCCTCTGCACAGCCCAGCAGGGCTGAGGGCACTGCCTGCAGGCGCTGAGGGGAGGTTACAGGGAATCTGGATTGGGAAGACAGTGAGCTGAAACTTCAGTGGGGAGAGATTTTCACAGCTCTCCTTGGTAAGTCTGTGCACACAGGACAGTGTTGCTTGTGTGCCTGGAGGAATTTCCCAAAGCCGGCACATCCCACAGCCTGGAGGATCTTTTAGGAGGACTCCCAGAGTTTCTGTATTGCAGAGGAGCAGGATGAGCTCCAGGGCAGGGTTTCCCTATGGCAGCATCAGAGGGACAGGGCAGGACAGCTCCTTCGAGGAGCAGGGTGTGAAGGGGGGGGTGCAGCCAGGGGTGCCCAGGGCTATCTGCAGAGCCGGTCCTGCAGCCCAGGGGTCTGTGTGGCAGGGAAGGAACTCTCTGCCTGCAGGATCAACTCTCAGCCTGCCCAGGGAGCTCAGGATGGTGCTCTGGGGAGAAGCTGTGGGTGGAAGGGGGAAGCCATGGTGGAGCAGGGTCCTGCTGCTTTGGAGGGTGTTTTCCATGCCTCAGGGCTTCTCACAGCTCCAGGCCATGCCCAGGTCAGTTCAGGGGGGACTTGTCATGAGCACATTAGGGGCAGGGCTTTTCTGCTTGAGTCTCTGCTGTCCTGAATCTCTGCCCCACATTTCCCTGGCTCAGCTTGGTGGGAATGGAAACTCAGCTGGGCAGGTTCGAGCAGGAGCATCTCTGCTGCCCTGTGCCCAGTTCCTGCTGAGCAGGGCCTGATGGGGACTGTCCTGCCCTGGGGCTGTCTGGGAGGGGCTGTGCAGGGCTGGCAAGGGAAAGCCTTTCCTCAGGACCCGTCTGTCTCTCTCTTTGCCTTGCTCAGGTGCTCCTGGCATTGCTGACAGGCTCTCTGGCAATGGTAGCTTGAGCTGCAGAGTCAGGCCCAGCCCCTGGGGCTCCTCCTGGGCAGGTGTGAGCACAGCAAGGAGGTGTCCCAGCTCTCTGTGTTCTGGGGACCTCTGGGCTCTGGGAGACTGGGAATGAGCTGACTCTGCCTGACTTTGGGAGAGGGGGGAGCCAATTTCTCTGTAGTGGGTCCCTCTTCTCTGCAGGGTAACACAGGAGTGTAACTTGGAACTGTGTCTCAGAAAGGAGCCAATGTAGGGCAGCTGGACACAGAACAGAAGGACAGACCAGCTGCCCTCACTCTGCCCTGGGCCTCAGACAATCCTCCTGCCTCACAGGCTTCTCTTCTCCCTGAGTGCAGCAGAGTCTCTCCCTCTGCCTTCTGCCATCCCCCTTCCTGCAGCCTGGCAGTGCTGTTGCTGACAAGCTGCTCTGCCTTAGGAGCAGATTCTTTGTCAAAGTTCCCACAGCAGGACTGGCCCTGCCCTCACTGTTCCCATGCACTGACTGGGGGCAGCAGGGATGACTCCCCAGTGTCCTGCAGGCCGAGGTTCTGCTCCTCACAGAGCACTTGGCCAGCAGAAATCAGGGCTCCAGCAACCAAGGTGAAGGAAGGACACCTGGCCATGGTCAAAGGGGAGGTGTTGAGTGAAGCCACTCAAAAGGAAGCAGTCTTCAAGAAACAAGAAGTTAAAACACAAAAATGTAAAGCACTACAGGAAAGCTTAGCATTAGGAAACCACGGAGGTAATAAATTATCTGAGGGAACAGAACATGTTGATAAAAAGGATACTAAAACCATAAGATAACACAAAACAAGAAGATAGTAGCATCAGCAGATTTAGGATGGGCCAAGGTTACCAAGACCCTGCCAACATCACAAGGAAACTACCCAAATTAGGAAAGATTTGAGAAAAGTTCAAAAGTTTACACCGAGGAAGACCAACCAGACGACCACCTCCTCCGATGAAGGCTCCGGATCTCCCACCTCTAAACCTCCCCAAATTGAAGACTCCGCCCAGACTCCGCCTATATATGAATATTACGAGTAGATGTTGCAATGTAATGAATATACATGTATAATGATGTAATCCCTACTCAGAAATTGTATAAAAGAACTGCACTAATTGTTAACGACGGAGCTCTTTGCCCAGGGCGACCTGGAGGGCTCCCCAACGCGTTGCTAATAAAATACCTCCTGCTTTGAGCATGAAACTTTGTCTCTAAAGCAGTTTCTCTGTGCTTCTTTGGGGCAAATTTGGTATCATCATGGAATTATTTCGGCTGGAAAAGACTTTAAAGATCATCCTTGCCCGAGAGTCTCGAGGTGCAGGAAGGACTCCCTGGCTTCCTAAACTTCCTAAACTTCCCAGTGCAGCTGAATCCTCTCTCAGCCCCGGACTGTGTTAGCAGTTTAAATTCAAAGGAATTCCAGAGTTCTTAAACCACTTTGTCCCACAGGTTTTTAATGACGGCAAAACCAGAATATTTATATAAAACGAGCAATTTACGTGATTTACAAATGATCAGGCAAAAAAAAACTTAATCAGAACTATCCACTGCACAACATAAACCCTAAATAGAAACACTAAAAACCTGCTAGCGGGGTGGAGCAAAGCTGGACAAAAAACCGGGATGGTTTTAGCGGAGTTAACACCGAGACAACCGCCCGGCTCCAGCAGCTGATCTTGCGTGGGAGCCTCGTGATGAGCTGGGTTGGGTCTTCTTGGGCCCGGTCAGGGTGGGACTGTCCAGCCCGGGGTCTTCCCAAGGCGGGTCACCGGGGAATGTGGGTCCCCAAAAAGTCTGTTCCCAAGGTGGGTCACCAGGGAATGTGGGTCCCCAAAAAGGCTGTTCCCAAGGTGGGTCACCAGGGAATGTGGGTCCCCAAAAAGGCTGATCCCAAGGTGGGTCACTGGGAATGTGGGTCCCCAAAAGGGCTGTTCCCAAGGTGGGTCACCAGGGAATGTGGGTCCCCAAAAAGGCTGTTCCCAAGGTGGTTCACTGGGAATGTGGGTCCCCAAAAGGCTGTTCCCAAGGCGGGTTCTCCGATGGGTGACGGCGCTGGAGCAGCGGCCAAAGCTCTTCCCGCAGTCGGGGCACTCGCAGGGCTTCCCTTAGCGGTGGGTCCATTGGTGTTTGGTCAAGGTAGATCTGTCGGTGAAGCTCTTCCCACACTCCCCACACTTGTAGGGCCTCTCCCCGGTGTGGATGCGCCGGTGGGTGATGAGGTTGCCGTTCCGGTTGAAGCCGGAAACAAAACACAGGGGACCTCCCAACAGCCTGAACATGGCAGGGGACCTCCAGAACCCCCAAAAGTTGGGGAGTTCCTTTGTTCCTCCAGATTTCCTTTGTGTTCTGTGAGGTTCCAAAATGTTTCGAGGTTTCTTTTGTTCCTTGAGGTTCCCAAAACGCTTTGAGGTTCCTCTTATTCCACCAGGTTCCAAAATGCCAAAAAGAACCAGACAGACTTGAGGGCCAAAAAGAACCAGACAGACTTGAGGGCCAAAAAGAATCAGGCAAACCTGAGGGCAAAAAAGAATCAGATGGATCTGAAGGCCAAAAAGGACAAGGTAGACCTGAGGGCCAAAAAGAATCAGACAGACCTGAAGGACAAAAAGAACTAAACAGACACTAGGGCCAAAAAGAACTGGATAGACCTGAGGACCAAATAGAACGGGAAAGACGTGAGTGCCAAAAAAATGGGACAGACTTGAGGGCCATTAAGAAGCAGGTAGAGTTGCAGGTCAAAAAGAAGCAGGTAGACATGAGGGCCAAAAAAACCCAGGGATATCTGAGGGCCAAAAGGAACCAGATAGACCTGAAGGCCATAAATAACTGGACAGACCTGAGGGTCAAAAATAAACAGGTAGACCTGAGGGCCAAAAAAAACCAGACAGACCTGAGGACCAAAAAGAATTGGGGAGACCTGAGGGGCAAAAAAAATCAGACAGACCTAAAGGCCAAAAAGAACTGTGGAGACATGTAGGCCAAAAAGGAATCAGACATACTTGTAGGGCAAAGAGAACCAGACAGACCTGAAAGCCAAAAAGAACTGAGTAGACAAGATGACAAAACGAAGTGGACAGACCTGAGGCCCAAAAAGAACGGGGTAGACCTGAGTTCCAAAAAGAATCAGAGAGACCTGAAACCCCAAAAGAACCCTGAAGACCTAAGGGCCAAAAAGAATCTGACAGAACTGAACACCAAAAAAAATGGGTACACCTGAGAGTCAAAAAGAACCAGAGAGACCTGAGGGCAAAAAAGAACCATGTAGACCTGATAATCAAAAAGAACCAGGTAGACCTGAGGGCCAAAAAGAACCGGACAGACGTTAGGACCATTAAGAAGCAGGTAGAGCTGAAGACCATAAAGAACTGGACAGACCTGAGGGCCAAAAAGAACCAGACAAACCTGAAGGCCAGAAAGAACCAGGGAGACCTGAGGGCCAAAAACAAGGAGGTAGACCTGAGAACCAAAAATAACCCAGGGAGATCTGAGGCCCCAAAAGAACCAAACAGACCTGAAGGCCATAAAGAACTGGACTGACGTGAGGGCCAAAAAGAACCGGGTAGACTTGAGGGCAAAAAAGAACCAGACAAACCTGAAGGCCAAAGAGAACCGGGGAGACCTGAGGGCCAAAACCAAGCAGGTAGACCTGAGGGCCAAAAAAAACTTGACAGATCTGAGAGCCAAAAAGAACTGGGTAGACCTGAGGATCAAAGAGAACTGGGTAGGCCTGAAGACCAAGAAGAATCCAACAGACCTGAGGGCCAAAAAAAATCAGACTGACCTGAAGGCCAAAAAGAACTGTGCAGACCTGAGGGCCAGTAAGAACTGGACAGACCCAAGGGCCAAAAATAACTGGGTAGACCTGAGGACCAAAAAGAACCCAACAGACATGAGGGCCATTGAGGAGCAGATGGAGTTGAAGGCCAAAAAGAAGTAGGTAGACCTGAGAGCCAAAAAAACCCAGGGAGATCTGAGGCCCAGAAAGAACCAGACAGACTTGAAGACCATAAAGAACTGGACAGACCTGAGGGCCAACAAGAACCGGGTAGACCTAAGGACCAAAAAGAACCCGACAAACCTGAAGACCAGAAAGAACCGGGGAGACCTGAGGGCCAAAATGATCCCGAAAGATGTGAGGACCACTAAGAAACAGGTAGAGCTGAAGGCCAAAAAGAAGCAGGTAGACAAGAGGGCAAAAAAAACCCAGGGAGATCTGAGGGACAAAGAGAAACAGACCGACCTGAAGGCCATGAAGAACCAGACAGACCTGATGGCCAAAAACTACCAGGTAGACCTGAGGGCTAAAAAAAACCGGGTAGACCTGAGGACCAAAAAGAACCAGACAAACCTGAAAGCCAAAAAGAACCAAGAAGATCTGAGGGCCAAAAAAACCCAGACATTCTTGCAGCCTGATATCAATGCCAGTACTTTTCCCCCAACCTGCAAGCAGGCCTCTTGCTAAGACAGATTGAGGCCTATTAGTATGGCTTGTTCATGATGCTTTTTATTAGTTAAGCACCTCACAGAAAAAAGCTGGGACCTCCTTGCTGCCTTCACCCACATGGGGGTGTCCAAGCAGGTAAAGATGGATCATGGACCCTCATCTGTGGCGAAGGCCACACAAGACTTCTTTGTGCTGTGGGGAATCGAACACCGCATGGGTATTCCCTGCTCTCCAGCTGCTCAGAGCGTTGTTGAAAGAGCCCATCACACACTCCAGACCGTGTTGGAGAAACAACAAAAGTCTTGTGTCGGACTCACCCCCCAGGAACGGCTTCAAAAAGCCACCTCTGTGCTCAATTTTTTAAATCAGACAGAAAGAAATCAAACACTTTTCTCCCTCCAGACCTGTTGTTCCAACCCAAGCAAAAGTTCTCTATAAAGATCTCGTAACAGGAAAATGGGTGGGGCCTTTTCTCCTCATAACTTGGGGAAGGGCCACACCTGTCTTTTCACAGATCAAGGTCCAAGATGGGTGCCATCAATGGGAGTAAGACCATACCAGGAGCTGGACCTGCAGTCATCGTTATCACCCCAAACTTCATAAAATCAGTTCCCTATTCAAGATATTCCATACAGTGAGAGCTGCAAGGGACTCGAGGACCTCGGTGCACTTTGGAGACAAGGAGTGGTGGAATTGTTGGGGTTTGGCCCATGTGCAGCTAAAGTTGTGCATTGCCTTTGGTTTCCTTTCTTGGAGGTGATGAAGAGAATAAGCCAGTGACTGCAGGAACCTCTGAGCCAGCCAAAGGGACCTGGGGACCTGCTTTTGGAAGGTGGATTTATAAGTGTATCAGGGATTGTTGATATTTTTTAGTCTGTGTTTGGCCCAGCCACCTGTAAAAGTTTTGTTCTTTGCCTGCCAAGTTCAGATTTTCATCCTTGGAGAGAGAGTTTCTTGTATAAACTGTTTGAATTGGTGCTCTGTGATTGGCTGGTTGTCTGTAGAGGACATTCGAAGTAGAAACTGAAGAGGAGAGGATGAAGTAAGATGATGTCACTGCTGTCTCTGTGATGTCACCCCAGCCTTGTGAAGTCACCAGTGTCCCCTGTGATGTCACAGATGTCCCTGTTAATGTCACTGGTGTCTCTGTGGTGTCATCACTGTCCCCTGTGATGTCAACAATGTCCCCAATGATGTTCTGCTGTCTCTGTGATGTCACCACTGTGCCAAACTGTGGCACCAGGTCCCCGTCATGTCACTGATGCCAGTGATGTCCCTGTGATGTCGCGGCTGTCCCTTTGCTGTCAACAGTCCTCTGTGATGTCACTCATCCCCCTGTGATGTCACCACTGTCAGCTGTGATGACAGCAATGACCATGATGATGTCAATGGTGTAACTGTGATGTCACCCCTGTCGTTGTGAAGTCACTGACATCCCCTGTGATGTCACCAATGTCCCTGTGACATCACAGCTGTCCCTTTGTTGTCACTGACCCCCAGTGATGTCACTGCAGTCTCTGTGATGTCACCACTGTCCCCTATGGTGTCACCAATGTCCCCGATGATGTCACTACTGTCTCTGTAATGTCACCCTTGTCCTTGTGAAGTCACCAATGTCCCCACTGATGTCAGTGATGTAACTGTGATATCACAACTGTCCCTTTGTTTTCACAAGTTCCCTCTGCTGTCACTGGTCCCCAGTGATGTCACCAGTGTAACTGATGATGTCACTGGTGTCTCTGTGGTGTTACCCCTAGCCTTGTGCAGTCACTGATGTCCCCTATGATGTCCCTGTGACATCAGCAGCTTCCCATGTCACCAGTCCCCTGTGATGTCACTGGTCCCTAATGATTTCACTGCTGTCCCTGTGACATCAACACCATCCCTTGTGATGTCACCCATGTCCCCAATGATGTCACTGGTGTCTCTGTGATGACACCCCTGCCATTGTGAAGTCACCGATGTCCCCTGTGATGTCAGCGAACTCCCTGTGACATCACGGTTGTCCCTTTGTTTTCACCAGTCCCCTGTGATGTCACTGTTCCTCAGTGGTGTAACTTCTGTCCCTGTGATGTCACCACTGTCCCCAGTGACTTCAGCAATGTCCCTGATGATGTCACTTGTGTCTCTATAATGTCAACCCTGTACTTGTGAAGTCACCAATGTCCCAGTGACATCACGACTGTCCCTTTATTTTCAGCAGTCCCCTGTGATGTTACCCACGTCCCTGTGATGTCACCACTGTCCACTGTGATGCCAGCAATGACTCCGGTGATGTCATTGGTGTCACTGTGATTTCACCCTTGTCCTTGTGAAGTCACTGAAGTCCCCTCTGATGTCTCCAATGTCCCTGTGACATCACGGCTGTACCTTTGTTGTCAACAGTCCCCTGTGATGTCACTGGTCCCCAATGATGTCACTGCTGTCTCTCTGATGTCACCACTGTCCCCAGCGGTAGCACCATGTCCCCGTGAAGTCACCGATGTCCCTGTGATGTCACCAGATTCGTTTGACTTCACTGATGTCTCTGTGACATCATGACTGTCCCTTTGTTTTCACTAGCCCCCTGTGATGTCACTGGTCCTGAATGATGTCAATACTGTCCCTGTGATTTCATCCCTGTTCCTGTGATGTCATTGATGTCCCTGTGACATCACTGTCGTCCCTTTGTGTTCACCATGCCCCTGTAATTTCGCTGTTCCCCAGTGATTTCACCAATGTTCCTGTTATGTCACCACTGTCCCCTGTGACGTCATCAATGTCCCAGATCTTGTCACTCATGTCTCTGTGATGCCACCCCTGTCCTTGTGAGGTCACTGACTTCCCCTTTGATGTCACTTATGTCCATGTGACATCACTGCTTTCTCTTTGTTGTCAGTAGTCCCTTGTGATGTCACTGGTCCCCAGTGATGTCATCCATGTCACTGTGATGTCACTACTGTTCCCTGTGATGTCACCAATATCCTCGATGATGTCATTGTTGTCTCTGTAATTTCTCCCCTGCCCTTTTGAAGTCACCAACGTCCTATTTGATGTCACTGATTTCCCTGTGACATCACAGCTATCCTTTCATTGTCACCAGTCCCTTGTGATGTCACTGGTCCCCAGCAATGTCAATGCTGTCCCTGTGATGTCACAATATCCCTCTGATGTCACCAGACCCCTGTGACATTACTGTTATGTCTGTGACATCACAGTTATCCTTTCATTGTCACCAGGCACCTGTGATGTCACTGGTCTTTAATGATATCACTGCTGTCTCTGTGATGTCACCACTGTCCCCAGCGATCGCACCAATGTCCTTGTGATGTCACTGATTTCCCTGTGACATCACAGCCATCCCTTTCTTGTCACCAGTCCCCTGTGATGTCACTGGTTTCCAATGATGTCACCACTGTCCCTGTGACATCCCCACTGTCCCTGTGATGCCAGCAATGTCCCCGATCAAGTCACTGGTGTCTCTGTAATGTCAACCCTGTCCCTGTAAAGTCACCAATGCCCCTGTGACATCAGGGTTGTCCCTTTGTTTTCAACACTCCCCTGTGATGCCTCTGGTCCCCAGTGATGTCATCAACATCCCTGTGATGGCACCACTATTGTCTGTGATGTCATCAGTGTCCTAGATGATGTCACTGTTGTCTCTGTGATGTCACTCCTGTTGTTGTTATGTCAGTGATGTCCCCTGAGACATCACGGTTGTCCCTTTGTTTGCAACAGTCCCCTGTGATGTCACTGGTCCACAATGACATCACTGCTTTCTCTGTGATGTCACCAATGTCTTCTGTTATGTCACCATTGTACCCGATGATGTCACTGGTGCCTCTGCGATGTAATCCCGGTCCCCTGCAACTTCACCAATGTTCCTGTGACGTCACGGCTGTGTCTTTGTTGTCACCAGTCCACAGTGATGTCACTGGTTCCCAGTGATGTCACTACTGTCCCTGTGGTGTCATCACTGTCCCCTGCGGTGTCTCCATGTCCCCATGATGTCACTGATTTCCCTGTGACATCAGGGCTTTTCTTTGTTGTCACCAGTCCCCTGTGATGTTACT
Source organism: Myiozetetes cayanensis (assembly GCF_022539395.1). NCBI lineage: Eukaryota > Metazoa > Chordata > Aves > Passeriformes > Tyrannidae > Myiozetetes > Myiozetetes cayanensis. The sequence goes on along the minus strand of NW_026087902.1, from coordinate 13,799 downwards.
GGTCCCCAATGATGTCATCCATGTCCCCGTGATGTCACCTCTGTCACCTGTGATGTCGCCATTGTTCTTGATGATGTCACTGGTGTCACTGCGATGTCACCCCTGTCCTTGTGAAATCACCAATGTCCCCTGTGATGTCACTGATTTCCCTGTGATACCACGCCTGTCCCTTTGTTTTCAACAATTTCCTGTGACATCACTGCTACCCAATGATGTCACCCATGTCCCTGTGATGTCACCACTGTCCCCTGTGACATCACCAATATCCCCAATGATGTCACTGAGTCTCTTTGATGTTAACCATGTACTTTCCTTGTCACTGATGTCCCATGTGATGTCACCAATGTCCCTGTGACATCTCAGCTGTCTCTTTGTTTTCACCAATCTCCTGTGATGACACTCGTCCCCAGTGATGTCACCAATGTCCCTTTCATTAACGTTAGGGTTAAGCTTAGGCTTAGGCTTAGGATTGGTTAGGATTGGGGATTAGGGTATAGTTTTAGGGTTTAGGGTTTAGGGTTAGGGTTAGGGTTAGGGTCAGGGTTTAGGGTTTAGGGTTTGGGTTTGGGTTAGGGTTAAGTGTTAGGGTTGGGGGTTAGGGGTTAGGGTTAGGTTTAGGCTTACGTTTAGGCTTAAGTTTTAGGGTTAGGGGTTAGGGATAGGAGTAAGGGTTAGATTAGGGTTAGGTTTTAGGTAACTTTTTGGTTAGAGTAAGGGATAGGGTTGTGGTTAGGATTTAGGGTTTAGCATTAGGTTCAGCTTTAGATTTATTTTTAAGGTTAGGTCTATGGGTTCAGGGCTAAGATACCTCCCTCCAAAAGTGCACACACAGAAAGCTCTTGCTCTTTTGTAGTGCTGAGAGAGGTGCACAAATGGCACTGGATAGATGGTGAGTCACAGTTAATGTGAGGTGCTGAGATTTAAGGTTAAGGTTACAGATAAGGTTAAGTTTAGGGTTAAGATTAAGTTAAGGTTAGGGTTTAGGGAACTTTTGGCTTACATTAAGGGATAGTTTTCCGGTAGGGGTTAGGGTTTAGGGTTTGGTTTAGGTTTAGAGGGGTTTTTTTAAGTTTAGGTCTAGGGTTCAGTACAGATGAAGATACCTCCCAGACCAAGGTGCCCGCACACAAAGCTCTTGCTCCTGTAGGAGTGCGGGGCTGAAATGGTCAACCCACAGTGTGACATATTTGCTTGTTCTAACGAAAAAAGGAACTGAGTATTGAATGTTTTCCTTCTCCCTCTTCCCCACTTTGTGGAAGGGATGTTGAATGGGCAGGTTGACCTTGCCCTGAGTGATTGAGCAACACAAAAGAACTGGTCAGGGACTCAGATTCCAGACTGATGGCTCTCCAAGTCTGTGGGGAGGTATGAGGAGGTGTTTTTTTTATTTTCTTATCTTTTCCCTCTGCTGGAAAACAAATTTCTGACTCACACATGTATTGACAATGTCTGATGGATAAATCCAGATCAAATCTATTCCCTGGATTGGACATGGAGATGTGAGCCCCTCGAGTGAAGACATCTCCATCCCCTGTGTCCAAAGGAAGCTGTGTGTCCATAAACCACGGGATCCAACTGCAGGTGTGCTCTTCTCTGTGCCCACACCGATGCTCTCCTGGTTGCACAGGCACAGAGGGCCAGAGGTCCTGCTGTGCTCAGGGCTCTGGGGGTGTGCAATGCTCAGATGCTTCTGCTCCCAGGGAGAACAAACATGGATTTCTCTCCCTGACTGCACCTCTACCTCCCACAGTCCCTCCCGGAATGGGGCTGAGCCAGCCAGTGACAGCCCTGGAGATACAAAGGGGTGGCTGTGGAGACACGAAGGGTCTGTGGGGCTACACGGTGAGAGAAAGGGGAGACGTCTGCAGCCTGAGCTCAGCTGAGACATCCACCAGACCCTCATTCCTTTGAATTCATACTGTTTTACTGCCTCTCCTTTCTTTCCTTGGATTTTCTTCCCAAACCTAAATCCCAACCAGAAGTAATTTTTAGCCCAGGTCCATACCATTGGAGCGTTAAAATACCATGTGAGGTCACAGGGTCACATCTGTTCCTGCATCAAAATTGTCATCAGTTGGCAGATAGAGGTTTCTCATATTGTTAAAGTTTTAGAAAAAAAAGAACTCTGCATATTCCCATGTGGGTTGGGTTTGATGTCCCCATATAAGCCCCGTGCAGCAGGTTTTGGTTAAAACTCCTGGAGACAGAGAGCTGCTCTTGGGGGACATTTCACCTGGCCCTTCTCCTTGGATGAGGCAGAAACATCCCCTTTCTCTTGCCCTTCTCGGTGAGAAGGGCAAAATCGCCCTTGTCAGGGAGCCCCTGCAGGCTCTGCCCCTCCGGTGATCCAACAGCGGCCCCTGCTGACCGGGATTGGAATTGCGCCAAAAAACGAGGAATACCGGACTGTTCCCTTTTTTCTGAGGGGGATTTTTGGTACAGGATTACTCGATGGTCCCTGTGGGTCCCTTCAACCTTGGAATACTGGGTGGGATTCTTTGAATTTCAACAGGGCTGTGTGTGAGGAGAGAGCAGGGGTTGAGCAAAGCAGAGCAGGGCAATGGCAGCACAGCCCTTGAGCACTGTGAGGACACAGCACAGGATCCAGATCCAGAGGGGAATGGTTGACCCGGAGAGAAGGGTGGGTCACAGTGTGGACAAAATATCTCTAGGAGGGATGAGCACTGGAGTGCTGCTGAGAGGGACAGGACAGGGCGTGTCCTGGGCACAGGGCAGGGCACAGGTTGTGTGGATCAGGCGTGCAGCAGTGATGGGCAGAGCTGCTTTGGGGAAGGCAGGAGGATGATTGCTTCCTTCAGTTCCCTTGGGACTCTGAACAAAAGGGGATGATTTTCAACACTTCCCAATGGGTTCAGGGCAGAGTGTAACACCTGGAAGGTGCTGAAATGCTTTAGGCATCAGAGCCATCCACCTGGAACAACAAACCACACAAAAAGTGGGTTTGGGGTGGTGTCAAACAGGGGAAAAAGGAGCTGGGGGATGGAGCCACATGGGTGGGAAAATTCTTGTCTAGTAAATCCTCAGTGATGGAAATGTGGAAGGGGCACGGGGCTGAGCTCTCTCCAGAGCCACAGCTGGGCAGGGTATTCATTTCTTGATCCTCACAGATGACAGATGGTGGATCTGGGATCCCCACAGTATCCCAGTGTGTGCAGCACCTGGGGGAGCTGCAGGTTCTCAGCCTGTGCCTTTCTCCTCCCAGGCAGTTGGTCCAGCTCCCAGGCAGGCACAGCCACCAATGGTGAATGATTCCCTCCTCACACACTCAGTGACTCTCAGCATCAGGGCCAAGGCTGCCCAGCTGCCACCACCAGGACATGAGGAGGTTCATCAGCTGGGATCTCACTGGGCTGGAATGGCATATCCTGCTCACTGCTTCCTCTCCCCATCACGCCTTCCCTGGTCTCTTCTCTTTTTCTAAGAGCCCATGTCAGACAGTTGGGCAGATTGGCACGAGCTGGCTGGTTCCACATTCATCTAAAGGATCAAGATCGGGGAGGAGTTCAGTGTCTGGGATGGTCCCTGCACAGGACACCAAGAATCATGAGCTCTGCATTTCTCTAACAGACGGCAACCCCTCCACTAAGACAATATTTCCTGTCAGAGGCAAGTGATAACTTCTGAGCCCTTTCCACTCTTCTTTCCTCCTGGATAGGTTTTGTCCACATTGTGACCCACCCTTCTTCCAGGGTCAGTCATTCCCCTCTTGATCTGAATCCTGTGCTGTGCCCTCACCTTGCTCCTCTTGTCGTCCACACCCATCAGCACCCTCGTCCTGGAGAGATGGGGTCTCTGAGCACTGGGAGAGCCCAGCCTGGAGACATCCTCATGCCCATCAGTCCCCTCTGATGCTCTCCCTGCCCTGCACTCCCTGCTGTCCCCGTGACTCTGCCCCCTAACCTGAGTGGGAGCAACCCCACCCCCAGCTCCCCCTTGGGCTCAGCCCACTTGGGGCAGTGCTCAAGGGTTGTGCTGCCATTGCCCTGCTCTGCTTTGCTCAGCCCCTGCTCTCTGCTCACACACAGCCCTGGGGAACTTCACAGAATCACACCCAGTATTCCAAGTTGGAAGGGACCCACAAGGATCATCGAGTCCAACTCCTGACCCTTCCCTGGACCATCCCCCAGAGTCACACAACGTGCCCGGGAGTATCGTCCAAACATTTCTTGTACTTGCACTGAGCCATCGGTGCTGAACCCCCACACAGGCACCTCCTGGTCCCAGACAGCAGCATCTCCAGCCTCTGGGTAAGGGAGAGGGGATGCAGCCATCTCCTAAGTTATCTCAAACAGGGCATTCCCGTCCAACCTTGATGTCTGCCTCACCCCTCTGGGAGGATCTGTGGGCATGTGCTGGAAATTCCTGAAGGTGCTGCCATTCCTGGAGGAGTTGCGTTTCTGCTGTTCCCCCCAGTGTCCTGGTATTAGCTCTTTTGAAGGAGAGTTTGGAGAGGTCTCAAAACACCCCCAGGTCCTTCTCCATGAAATACCCCAGCTCCCAGTTTGGTGAAATCAGCTGGTGCAGGCAGGGAAGGTGTCCACACAAGTTCTCTGAGAGGAGCAGAGGCAAATGGGAAGAGTCTGCAAGGTCTCTGGGCTGTAAACAAAGCATGACTTTGCACCTCTCTCAGTTTAATGAAGCACAAGTGTTTGGCTAAGGAGGATGAGTAATGAGGAAGACCAAACTCCTCCTTCTAAGGAATTGTAAATCTGAAATTAAGAGGTTCCAAGTGAGAAAGAATGGAGAAAGAAGAATAACAGACTTTTATTAAAGGGTATATGTGTATTGGTAAAGCAATGAAAGACCGCAAAACCAATCAAATAATCCTGTATCAAAAATCCCCTTCAAAAAAAAAAAAAAGGAAAGAGTCCAGTATTCCTTTCTTTTGGGCGCAATTCCAATCCCGGTCAGCAGGGGCCGCTGTTGGATCACCGGAGGAGCAGGGGTTGCAGGGGCTCCCTGACAAGGGGATTTTCGCCCCCCACACCGAGAAGGGCAAGAGAAAGGGGATGTTTCTACCTCATCCAACCCTAACCCTAACCCTAACCCTAACCCTAAGCCTAACCCCAACCCAAACCCTAAACCCTAACCTTACTCCTAACCCTAACTCTAATACCTAAGCCTATGCCTAAGCCTAAGCCTAAGCCTAAAGCCTAACCCTAACGAAAGGGATATTGGTGACATCACTGGGGACGAGTGTCATCACAGGAGATTGGTGAAAACAAAGAGACAACTGTGATGTCAGAGGGACATCAGTGACATCACAGGTACATGGCTGACATCCAAGAGATATCAGTGACATCATTAGGGATATTGATGACATCACAGGGCACAGTGGTGACATCCAGGGACATGAGTGACATCACTGGGTAGCAGTGACATCACAGGGGGACTGTTGAAAACAAAGGGACAAGCACAAGGAAATCAGTGACATCACAGGGGTCTGGTGACAGTAACCTCTGTCCCTGTGATGTCAACACTGCCCCCTTTGAATTCAGCAATGTCCCTGATGATGTCATTGGTATCTCTGTAATGTCAACCCTGTCCTTGTGAAGACACCGATGTCCCTGTGACATCAGGGTTGTCCCTTTGTTGTCTGTAGTCTCCTGTGATGTCATTGGTCTCAAATGATGTCACTGGTGTCTCTGTGATGTCACCACTGTTGTTGTGAAGCCACCGATGTCCCCTGTGATGTCACAGATGTCCCCGTTGGTGTCACTGGTGTCTCTGTAGTGTCATCACTGTCCCTTGTGATGTCAACAATGTCTCCAGTGATGTCACTGCTGTCCCTGTGGTGTCACCACTGTGCCCAGCGGTGGCACCTTGTCCCCATGATGTCACCAATATCCTTGTGATATCACTAGACCCCTGTGATGTCACTGATGTCCCCGTCTCTTTTTTGTCACCAGTCCCCAGTGATGTCACTGATCCCCAATGATGTCACCCATGTCCCAGTGATGTCACCTCTGTCTTCTGTGATGTCACCATTGCCCTTACTGATATCACTGGTGTCACTGTGATGTCACCCCTGTCCTTGTGAAATCACCGATGTCCCCTGCGATGTCACTGGTACCTAATGATGTCACCCATGTCCCTGTGATGTCACCACTGTCCCCTGCGATGTCACCAATATCCTCAGTGCTGTCACTGATGTCTCTTTGATGTCAGCCATGTACTTGTGATGCCACTGGTGTCCCATGTGATGTCACCAATGTTCCTGTGACATCACAGTTGTATCTTTATTTTCACCAATCCCCTGTGATGACACTCATCCCCAGTGATGTCATCAATGTCCCTTTCATTAGGGTTAGGGTTAGGGTAAGGGTTAGGGTTTAGGGTTAGGGTTACAGTTTAGGGTTTAGGCTTAGGTTTTAGGGTTAGGGTTGGGGGTTAGGGGTTAGTGTTAGGATTTAGGGTTTAGGGTTATGGTTATGGTTTAGGGTTTAGGGTTTGGGTTTGGGTTTGGGTTTGGGTTTGGGTTTGGGTTAGGGTTAGGGGATTAGGGTTTCAGGGTTAGGTTTAGGCTTACATTTAGGCTTAGGTTTTAGGGTTAGGGGTTAGGGTTATGGTTAGGAGCAAGAGTTAACTTAGGGTTAGGTTTCAGGCAATGTTTGGGTTAGAGTAAGGGAAGGGTTACAGTTAGTGTTTAGGGTTTAGTATTAGGTTCAGGTTTAGATTCTTTTTTAAGTTTAGGTCTGTGGTTCAGTATGGACGAAGATACTCCTAGACAAAGGTGCCTGCATACACAACTCTTGCTCTTTGTGTAGTGCCGAGCATGACACAACAACTGCACTTGAGAGACAGAGGCTCAGGGTTTTCTTTCCCGGGTGCAATGCCAGTCATTCACTTGTAGGGACGCTGGGCTGAAACTGCTGTCTGACAGCCAAAATTCCATAAGGACGGAGAAAACTCCCTGACCAAAGGTGCTCACACAGAAAGCTCTTCCTCTTTATCCAGTGCTGAGAGAGGTGCCCCAACTGCACTGGGTAGTGTAAAGCTTAGGGTTAGGTTTAAAGTTAGGTTTAGGTTAGGGTTAGGGCTTAGGTAACATTTGGGTTAGAGAAAGGGATTGGGTTAAGGTTAGGATTGGGGTTAGGATTAAGTTAGCGTTAGGGTTATTGTTTAGAGAATGTTTAGGTTAGAGTAATGGATATGGTTATGGTTATGGGTTAGGGTTTAGGTTTAGGTTTAGATTTTTTTTTTAATATTAGATCTAGGGTTCAGTACTGTCTAAGATACCTCCCAGTCCAAAGGTGCATGTACACAAAGCTCTTTCTCTTTGTTTAGTGCCGAGAGAGGCGCACAAATTGCACTTGATAGATGGTGAGTCACTGTTGGAGTTCATGTGAGGTGCTGGGATTTAGGGTTAAGGTTATAGATGGGGTTAAGGTTAGGGTTAGGATTAGGTTAGGGTTAGGGTTTAGGTAACATTTGGGTTAGAGTAAGGGATAGTTTTACAGTTAGGGGTTAGGGTTTAGTGTTAGGTTTAGGTTTAGAGGTTTTTTAAGTTTAGGTCTAGGGTTCAGTACAGATGAAGATGCCTCCTAGATCAAGGTGCCTGCACACAAAGCTCTTACTCTTTGTGCAGTGCCCAGAGTGGCACAGCAACTGCACTTGAGAGACGCAGATTCAGGGCTTTCTTTCCTGGGTGGAAGGACAGTCGTTCTCTTCTAGGAGTGCGGGGCTGAAATGGCCATCCCACAGTGTGACACATTTGCTTGTTCTAAGGAAAAAAGGAACTGAACATTGAATGTTTTCCTTCCCCCCTTCCCCACTTTGTGGGAGGGATGTTGAATGGGCAGGTTGGCCTTGCCTTGGGTGATTGAGCAACACAAAAGAACTGGTCAGGGACTCAGATTCCAGACTGATGGCCCTAGAGGTCTGTGGGGAGGGATGAGGAGGTTTTTTTTTTGTTTTCTTATCTTTTCCCTCTCCTGGGAAACAGGAGACTTCATTGTTGCCTGAACTGAGACAAGGTGTGGGTTGGAAAAGCTCCAAGGTTTCTTTATTCTCAGTCTGGCCGTTTGGCCCCAGTTTGCCTGCACCCTGTTTTCTGCCCCCCCGCCCAGACCTGCTCAGATTTCATCAGAGAAGAACTATTTGGGAAGGTCACCCTTTTTCCCTCTTCTGCTCCTGTGTTTTTGGCAGTGTTTTTTTTTGTTTTTTGTTTTTGTTTTTGTTTTTTTTTTTTAATACACATCAAGGAAAAGGGGAAGTCACACAGCCAGCCACAGACAGCATGAGTTTTCTTGGGAAGAACCCCTTCTCTCCTCTTTCCCCTTCTCGTTATGGTGTCTTCTCCTGCACCCCCGGGGACCCCCCATGGAAACCGCCGTATCCAACAGCGCCCCTGCTGGACACCAGAGGACACTGCAGGCTCTGCTCCTCCAGTGATCCAACAGCGCCCCCTGCTGACTGTGGTTCCAATTGCACCAAAAAAGTGCAAACTGATCTGTTTCCTTTTCTGTTTGAAGGGGACTTTTGGGTATAGGATTATTGTTTGGTTGTTTTCTTCGTGTTCTCTTGTTGTTCTGCTAATACACATATGTCATTTAAAAAAGGGCTGTTATTTTTTTCCTTTCTCCACACTTTCTCAGTCGGAGCCTCTTAATTTTGGATTTACAATTGCTTAGATGGAGGTGTTCTGTTTTTTCCTCATAATTCATCCTCCTTAGCAAAACACTTCTGTCTCATTAAACTGAGACAGATAGTCAAAATTTAGTACAGACGAAGACACCTCCCAGACCAAAGGTGCTCACACAGAAAACTCTTGCTCTTTGTGTAGTGCCAAGAGTTGTGCACCAACTGCACTAGATAGGTGGTGAGTCAGGGTTAGGGTTAGTGTTATGGTCTAGGATTTATGATAAAGTTTAGCATTACGGTAGGATTATGACAGGATTTAGGTAAGGTTTGGGTTAGGGTAAGGGACAAGGTTATGGTTAGGAGTTAAGGTTTAGCGTTAGGTTTGGGTTTAGGTTTTTTTTTAAATTTAGGTCTGGTGCTCAATACAGACGAAGATACCTGCCAGACCAAAGGTGCCCGCACAGAAAACTCTTTTTCTTTGTGTAGTGCCGAGAGTGGTGCAGTAACTGCACTGGAGAGACAGAGGCTCAGGGTTTTCTTTCCCGAGAGGAACTGCAGTGCACACCCCCTCACTGCAGCCCCAAAAGTGTTCCATGGTTGCCTTTGTGATGTCATGGCCTACCCTCTCCATTCCAAAATGATACCTGAAAACCAAAGAACCAATGCACCGCACCCCTACATTGCAGTCTTTCCTTTTTGCCATTGGTCTAGTTGTGATTTTACGGCCAATCATCTCTATTCCAGAATGACCCCTGGACACCAAAGAACTAATGCTTTGTTCCCCAAGAACGCAACCCCACATGTCTGCCATGGACCTCTTTGTGGTATCATGGCCTACCCTCTCCATTCCAGAATGGCCCCTGCAAATGAGAGAACACGCACCCCACAGTGTCCCAGTGCAGCCCCACCCGTGGGCCATCGGCCCCTTTCAGATATCACAACCTGTTGTCTCCACTCTGCAATGCTCCTTGACCACCAAAGAACCAATGCCTAACTACCCCAGAATGCCATCCCACCTGTCTTCCATATCCCAAGGGAATGGTAGCCCAAGATTCTGTGGAGACATCTGCTTTGTCCTGTTTGATACATCCTGACTGACTCTTATGTGGATGGGATAGAACATGTGCCATTGAAAATGTCATGCTCGGGGATGTTCTTGGTCTCGCTTGGCTTGGCAGGGCAACACCTCCCCACAAGCCCTCGTCATGCCAATGTGGCCACACCCAGCCCTTCCACCAGGCCCAGGCCTATCAGAAATGTGTTCTGGATGGCTCGATCCCAAAGCATCTTTGTGACTCGCACATTTATTGACAATGTCTAATGGATAAATCCAGATCAAATCTATTCCCTGGATTGGACATGAAAACGTGAGCCCCTCGAGTGAAGACATCTCCATCCCCCGTGTCCAAAGGAAGCTGTGTGTCCATAAACCACGGGATCCAGCTGTGGGTGTGCTCTTCTCTCTGCCCACCCCGATGCTCCCCTGGCTGCACAGGCACACAGTGGCAGAGCCCGACTGTGCTCAGGGCTATGGGGGTGTGCAATGCTCAGGTGCTTCTGCTCCCAGGGAGAACAAACATGGATTTCTCTCCCCGACTGCACCTCTGCCTCCCACAGTCCCTCCCTGAATGGGGCTGAGCTGCCCAGTGACAGCCCTGGAGATACAACGGGGTGGTTGGAGAGACACAAAGGGTCTGTGGGGCTACATAGTGAGAGAAAGGGGAGACATCTGCGGCCTGAGCTCAGCTGAGACATCCACCAGACCCTCAAACCTTCAGATTCATACTGGTTTACTGCCTCTCCTTTCTTTCTTTGGATTTTCTTTCCAAACCTAAATCCCAGCCAAAAGTAAATTTTAGTCCTGGCTGCACCCAGAAAGGCCTATACCATTGGAGTCTTAAAATACCATGTGAGGTCACAGGGTCACATCTGTTCCTGCATCAAAATTGTCATCAGCTGGTAGATAGAGGTTTGTCATATTGTTACAGTTTTAGAAAAAAGAGCTCTGCATATTCCCACGTGGGCTGGGTTTGATGTCCCCACATGAGCCCTGTGCAGCAGGTTTTGGTTAAAACTCCTGGAGGCAGAGAGTTGTTCTTGGGGGACATTTCACCTGACCCTTGTCCTTGGATGAGGCAGAAACATCCCCTTTCTCTTCCCCTTCTCGGTGTGGGGGGCGAAAATCGCCCTTGTCAGGGAGCCCCTGCAGGCTCTGCTTCTCCGGTGATCCAACAGCGGCCCCTGCTGACCGGGATTGGAATTGCGCCAAAAAGCGAGGAATACCGGACTGTTCCCGTTTTTTTGAGGGGATTTTTGGTCCAGGATTACTCGATGATCCTTGTGGGTCCCTTCCAACTTGGAATATTGGGTGTGATTCTGTGAAGTTCCACAGGGCTGTGTGTGAGCAGAGAGCAGGGGCTGAGCAAAGCAGAGCAGGGCAATGGCAGCACAGCCCTTGAGCACTGTGAGGACACAGCACAGGATCCAGATCCAGAGGGGAATGGCTGACCCTGGAAGAAGGGTGGGTCACAATGTGGACAAAATCTGTCTAGGAGGGAGGAGCACTGGAGTGCTGCTGAGAGGGGCAGGACAGGGCGTGTCCTGGGCACAGGGCAGGACACAGACTGTGTGGATCAGGCGTGCAGCAGTGATGGGCAGAGCTGCTTTGGGGAAGGCAGGAGGATGATTGCTTCCTTCAGCCCCCAGGGGACTGTGAACAAAAGGGGGAGATTTTCAACACTTCGCAATGGGTTCAGGGCAGAGTGTAACACCTGAGAGGTGCAGAAATGCTTTAGGTATCAGCCATCCACCTGGAACCACAAACCACACAAAAACTGGGCTTGGGGTGGAGTCAAACGGGAAAAAGGAGATGTGGGATGGAGCCACATGGGTGGGAAAATTCTGGTCTAGTAAATCCTCAGTAATGGGAATGTGGAAGGGGCATGGGGCTGAGCTCTCTCCAGAGCCACAACTGAGCAGGGCATTCATTTCTTGATCCTCACAGATGACAGATGGTGGATCTGGGATCCCCATGGTGTCTCAGGGTGTGCAGCACCTGGGGGAGCTGCAGGCTCTCAGCCTGTGCCTTTCTCCTCCCAGGCAGCTGCTCCAGCTCCCAGGGAGGCACAGCCACCAGTGGTGAAGGATTCCCTCCTCACACACTCAGTGACCCTCAGCATCAGGGCCAAGGCTGCCCAGCTGCCACCACCAGGACATGAGGAGGTTCTTCAGCTGGGATCTCACTGGGCTGCAATGGCATATCCTGCTCACTGCTTCCTCTCCCCATCACGCCTTCCCTGGTCTCCTCTCTTTTTCTAAGTGCCCATGTCAGCCAGTTGGGCAGATTGGCACGAGCTGGCTGGTTCCACATTCATCTAAAGGATCAAGATCGGGGAGGAGTTCAGTGTCTGGGATGGTCCCTGCACAGGACACCAAGAATCATGAGTTCTACATTTCTCTAACAGACAGCAACCCCTCAACTAAGACAATATTTCCTGTCAGAGGCAAGTGAAAACTTATGAGCCCTTTCCACACTTCTTTCCTCCTGGATAGGTTTTGTCCACATTGTGACCCACCCTTCTTCCAGGGTCAGCCATTCCCCTCTGGATCTGGATCCTGTGGTGTGTCCTCACCCTGCTCCCCTTGTCGTCCGCCCCCATCAGCACCCTCGTCCTGGAGAGATGGGGCCACTGAGCACTGGGAGAGCCCAGCCTGGAGACATCCCCATGCCCATCAGTTCCCTCTGATGCTCTCCCTGCCCTGCACTCCCTGCTGTCCCTGTGTCTCTGCCCCCTAACCTGAGTGGGAGCAACCCCACCCCCAGCTCCCCTTTGGGCTCAGCCCGCTTGGGGCAGTGCTCAAGGGCTGTGCTGCCACTGCCCTGCTCTGCTTTGCTCAGCCCCTGCTCTCTGCTCACACACAGCCCTGTGGAACTTCACAGGATCACATCCAATATTCCAAGCTGGAAGGGACCCACCAGGAACATCGAGTACAACTCCTGAGCCTTCACTGGACCATCCCCCAGAGTCACACCACGTGCCCGGGAGTATCATCCAAACGCTTCTTGTACTTGCACCAAACCAGCGGTGCTGAACCCCCACACAGGCACCTCCTGCTCCCAGACAGCAGCATCTCCAGCCTCTGGGTAAGGGAGAGGGGATGCAGCCATCTCCTAAGTTATCCCAAACAGGGCATTCCCGTTGAACCTTGATGTCTGCCTCACCCCTCTGGGAGGATCTGTGGGCATGTGCTGGGAATTCCTGAAGGTGCTGCCATTCCTGGAGGAGCTGCATTTCTGCTGTTCCCCCCACTGTCCTGGTTTTAGCTCTTTTGAAGGAGAGGTTGGAGAGGTCTCAAAACACTCCCAGGTCCTTCTCCATGAAATACCCCTGCTCCCAGTTTTGTGAAATCACCTGGTGCAGGCAGGGAAGGTGTCCACATAAGTTCTCTGAGAGGAACAGAGGCAAATGGGAAGAACCTGCAAGATGTCTGGACTGTAAACAAAGCATGACTGCATCTCTCTCAGTTTAATGAAACACAAGTGTTTGGCTAAGGAGGATGAGTAATGAGGAAGACCAAACTCCTCCTTCTAAGGAATTGTAAATCTGAAATTAAGAGGTTCCAAGTGAGAAAGAATGGAGAAAGAAGAATAACAGACTTTTATTAAAGGGTATATGTGTATTGGTAAAGCAATGAAAGACCACAAAACCAATCAAATAATCCTGTATCAATATCCCCTTCAAAAAAAAAAAAAAAAAAAAAAAGGAAACAGTCCAGTATTCCGTTCTTTTGGGCGCAATTCCAATCCCGGTCAGCAGGGGCCGCTGTTGGATCACCGGAGGGGCAGAGCCTGCAGGGGCTCCCTGACAAGGGCGATTTTCGCCACCCACACTGAGAATGGCAAGAGAAAGGGGATGTTTCTACCTCATCCAACCCTAACCCTAACCCTAACCCTAACTCTAACCCTAACCCTAACCCTAACCCTAATCCCAACCCAAAACCCTAAACCCTAACCTTACTCCTAACCCTAACTCTAAAACCTAAGCCTATGCCTAAGCCTAAGCCTAACCCTAAAGCCTAACCCTAATCCTAATGAAAGGGATAGTGGTGACATCACTGGGGATGAGTGTCATCACAGGAGATTGGTGAAAACAAAGAGACAATTGTGATGTCAGAGGGACATCAGTGACATCACA
>NW_026087901.1:0-26739 GCF_022539395.1 Myiozetetes cayanensis | reverse complement strand
TGCAGGCTCTGCTCCTCCGGTGATCCAACAGCGGCCCCTGCTGACCGGGATTGGAATTGCGCCAAAAAGCGAGGAATCCCGGACTGTTTCCTTTTTTTTGAGGGGGGTTTTTGGTCCAGGATTCCTCGATAATCCTTGTGAGTCCCTTCCAACTTGGAATACTGGGTGTGATTCTGGGAAGTTCAACAGGGTTGTGTGTGAGCAGAGAGCAGGGACTGAGCAAAGCAGAGCAGGGCAATGGCAGCACAGCCCTTGAGCACTGTGAGGACTCAGCACAGGATCCAGATCCAGAGGGGAATGGCTGACCCTGGAAGAAGGGTGGGTCACAGTGTGGACAGAATGTGTCTAGGATGGAGGAGCACTGGAGTGCTGCTGAGAGGGGCAGGACAGGGCATGTCCTGGGCACAGGGCAGGGCACAGGCTGTGTGGATCAGGCGTGCAGCAGTGATGGGCAGAGCTGCTTTGGGGAAGGCAGCAGGATGATTGTTTCCTTCAACCCCCCTGGGACTCTGAACAAAAGGGGGTGATTTTCAACTTTTCCCAGTGAGTTCAGGGCAGAGTGTAACACCTGGGAGGTGCTGAAATGCTTTAGGCATCAGAGCCATCCACCTGGAACTACAAACCACACAAAAACTGGGCTTGGAGTGGTGTCAAAAAGGGGAAAAAAAAGATGTGGGGTGGAGCCACACAGGTGGGAAAATTCTTGTCTAGTAAATCCTCAGTAATGGGAATGTGGAAGGGGCAAGGGACTGAGCTCTCTCCAGAGCCACAGCTGGGCAAGGCATTCATTTCTTGATCCTCACAGATGACAGATGTTGGATCTGGGATCCCCACGGTGTTTCAGTGTGTGCAGCACCTGGGGGAGCTGCAGGCTCTCAGTCTGTGCCTTTCTCCTGCCAGGTAGCTGGTCCAACTCCCAGGCAGGCACAGCCACCAATGGGGAAGGATTCCCTCCTCACACACTCAGTGACCCTCAGCATCAGGGCCAAGGCTGCCCAGCTGCCACCACCAGGACATGAGGAGGTTCATCAGCTGGGATCTCACTGGACTGCAATGGCATATCCTGCTCACTGTTTCCTCTCCCCATCACTCCTTTTCTGGTCTCTTCTCTTTTTCTATGAACCCATGTCAGCCAGTTGGGCAGATTTACATGAGCTGGTTGGTTCCACATTCATCTAAAGGATCAAGATGGCAGCTGAGAGAGGAGTTCAGTGTCTGGGATGGTCCCTGCACAGGACACCAAGAATCATGAGCTCTACATTTCTCTAACAGACAACAACCCCTCGACTGAGACAATATTCCCTGTCAGAGGCAAGTGATAACTTGTGAGCCCTTTCTACTCTTCTTTCCTCCTGGATATGTTTTGTCCACATTGTGATCCAAACTTCTTCCAGGGTCAGCCATTCCCCTCTGGATCTGGATCCTGTGCTGTGTCCTCACAGTGCTCAAGGGCTGTGCTGCCATGGCCCTGCTCTGCTTTGCTCAGCCCCTGCTCTCTCCTAACACACAGCCCTGTGGAACTCCACAGAATCACACCCAATATTCCAAGTTGGAAGGGACCCACAAGGATCATCGAGTCCAACTCCTGAGCCTTCACTGGACCATCCCCCAGAGTCTCACCATGTGCCCGGGAGTATCGTCCAAATGCTTCTTGGACTTGCACCAGCCAGCGGTGCTGAACCCCCACACAGGCACCTCCTGCTCCCAGACAGCAGCATCTCCAGCCTCTGGGTAAGGGAGAGGGGATGCAGCCATCTCCTAAGTTATCCCAAACAGGGCATTCACGTCAACCTTGATGTCTGCCTCACCCCTCTGGGAGGATCTGTGGGCACGTGCTGGGAATTCCTGGAAGCACTGCCATTCCTGGAGAAGGTGTGTTTCTGCTCTTCCCCCCACTGTCCTGGTTTTAGCTCTCCTGAAGGAAACATTTGCTTGGAGAGGCCTCAAAACACTCCTCAGGTCCTTCT
The DNA here is from genome assembly GCF_022539395.1 of Myiozetetes cayanensis. Lineage (NCBI taxonomy): Eukaryota > Metazoa > Chordata > Aves > Passeriformes > Tyrannidae > Myiozetetes > Myiozetetes cayanensis. Next base: position 24,772 of record NW_026087901.1, on the reverse strand, counting down.
CCATGAAATACCCTCCGCTCCCAGTTTTGTGAAATCCTCTGGTGCAGGCAGGGAAGGTGTCCACACAAGTTCTCTGAGTGGGCCAAAGGCAAATGGGAAGAGCCTGGAAGATCTCTGGGCTGTAAACAAAGCATGAATTTGCACCTCTCTCAGTTAAATGAAACACAAGTGTTTGGTTAAGGAATATGAGTTAGGAGGAAGACCAAACTCCTCCATCTAAGCAATTTTAAATCCAAAATTAGGAAGTTCCAAGTACAGAGAGGAAGTATGGAGTAAGGAAAAATAATAGCCCTCTATTAAAGGATATATGTGTATTGGTAGAACAACGATAGAGCACAAAACCAAGCAAATAATCCTGCACCAAAAATCCCCCTCAAATAAAAGAAACTGTCAGATATTTCTCGCTTTTTGGCGCAATTACAATCCTGGTCAGCAGGGGCCGCTGTTGGATCACCGGAGGGGCAGAGCCTGCAGGGACTCCCTGACAAGGGCGATTTTCGCCCCCCACACCGAGAAGGGGAAGAGAAAGGGGATGTTTGTGCCTCATCCAAGGAGAAGGGTCAGGTGAAATGTCCCCCAAGAGCAGCTCTCTGTCTCCAGAAGTTTTAACAAAAACCTGCTGCACGGGGCTCGTGTGGGGACATCAAACCCAGCCCACATGGGAATATGCAGTGTTCTTTTTTTCAAAAACTTAAAGGCAAACCTCTACCTTCCAACTGATAACAATTTTGATGCAGGAACAGATGTGATGCTGTGACTTCACATGGTATTTTAATACTCCAATGGCATGGACCTTTCTCCTAAAAATTAATCTTATCCCTAAACTCAAACCTAATGCCAAACCTTAACCCCTAACAATAACCCTGTCCCTTACCCTAACCCAAAGTTTACTTAAATTCTGTCCTAATCTAACCCTAATGCTAAACCTTACCATAAATCCTAGACTCTAACACTAACCCTAACCCTGACTCACCATCTACCTAGTGCAGTGGGAGTGCCTCTCATGGCACGATATAAAGAGGAAGAGCTTTCTGTGCAAACACCTTTGGTCAGGGAGTTTTCTTTGTCCTTATGGAATTTTGGCTGTCAGACGGCAGTTTCAGCCCAGTGTCCCTACAAGCGAAGGACTGGCATTGCATCCGGGAAAGAAAGCCCTGAGCCTCTGTCTCTCCAGTGCAGTTGTTGTGTCATGCTCAGCACTACACAAAGAGCAAGAGCTTTGTGTGTGTGCACCTTTGGACTGGGAGGTGTCTTAGACAGTACTAAACCATAGACTTAACCTTAAAAACAAAATCTAAACCTAAATCTGACTCTAAACCCTAACTGTAACTCTATCCCTTACTCTAACCAAAACGTTACCTAAAACCAAACCCTAACCTAACCCTTGCCTCTAAGCCTAACCCTAACCCTAATCCTAACCCTTAACCCTAACCCAAACCCAACCCCTAAACCCTAAACCTTAACACTAACCCCTAACCCCTAACCCTAACCCTAAAACTTATGTCTAAACCTAAGACTAACCCTAACCTTAAACCCTAACCCTATTGAAAGGGACATTGGTGACATCACTGTGGATGAGTGTCATCACAGGGGACTGGTGAAAACAAAGAGACAGCTGTGATGTCACAGGGACACTGGTGACATCACATGGGACATCAGTGACATCACAAGTACATGGCTGACATCAAAGACACATCAGTGACAGCATTGGGGATATTGGTGACATCACAGGGACATGGGTGACATCACTGGGTACCAGTGACATCACAGGGGACTGTGCAAAACAAAGGGACAGGTGTGGTATCACAGGGACATCGGTGACATCATAAGGAACATTGGTGATTTCACAAGGACAGGGGTGACATCACAGTGACACCAGTGAAATCATCAAGGACAATGGTGACACCACAGGGGACTGCCGTGACATCACAGGAACATCGGTGACTTTATAGGGACACCAGTGACTTGACTGGGGACATTGCTGACATCACAGGGGACAGTGGTGACATCACAGGGACAGTGGTGATATCACTCAGGACCAGTGACATCACAGGGGACTGCTGACAACAAAGGGACAACCCATGATGTCACAGGGACATTGGTGACATCACAGGGATATCAGTGCCACTGCTGGGGACAGTGGTGACATCACAGAGACAGCAGTGACATGATTAAAGACCAGTGACATCACAGGTGACTGGTGACAATGAAAGGATAGCTGTGATGTCACAGACACAACAGTGACATCATAGGGGTCTGGTGACATCACAGGGACATTGGTGACATCATGGGAACATGATGTCACCCCTGGGGACAGTGGTGACATCACAGGGACAGCAGTGACATAATTGGAGACATCTGTGACATGACAGGGGACATCGGTGATATCACAAGGCCACGTATGACATCACAGAGACACCAGTGACACTATTAGTGACACTGGTGGCATCACAGGGGATAGTGGTGACATCATGGGGTCATTGGTGACATCACTGGGGACCAGTGACCTCACAGGGGACTGTTGACAACAAAGGGACAACCGTGATGTCATAGGGCTATCCGTGACATCAGAGGGGATCGTGGTGACATCACAGAGACACCAGTGACATTATCAATAACATTGGTGACATCACAGGGATATCCCTGACATCACTGGGGACTAGTGACCCCATAGGTGAATGGGGACAACGGAGGGATAGCCGTGATACCACAGTGACATCGGTGACATCACTGGGGACATTGGTGATATCACAGGGGACAGTGGTGACATCACTGGGATAGAAGTGACATTTTGGGGACACCGTTTCCACCCCTGGGGACAGCAGTGACATAACTGGGGATGTCGGGGATGTTTGGGGGCCTTTGGGAGGGCACCTCCCCTTCAACATGGCACTCAGCACACCCCAAAAAGTGCTGGGACCCCCCTAAACCGATGGGAAAGGGGTGGGAGAGGTCAGAAGTGTGGGGAGAGCAGCAGGGCTTTGGCTTCCTGTCCCCTCCTCTGTGTGACAGCATCGTGTCCCCACCCTCGGGTCCGTGTCCCCAGCCCTGTGTCCCCAGCTCTGCCGGGACATGGAGGACCACATGGGCTCCATGGGCTGAGACCAACAGGACGAGTGGGGGCTGCAGGGAGCCCCCCGTTCCCCCGGGGTGCAGGGACTGGGGGGTTGTGTCCGCTGGGCCCCCCCAGCTTGGTGGGGGACAGGAACTCGAGGGGGTGGTGCTAGGTCGGGGTGATGCCACTCCTCGGGTCCCCAGGAGCTGCTCAGGGTGGGGAAACTGAGGCACGGATTGAGGGAAGAGGGGTTGGCGGGGCTTTTCTGGAATCTGGGGTTGGCTGCTGTGCCACCCCCATGCTGGGATCACCAAATAGGGAGCAGAGGGATTTTTGAGGGCACCCAGTTCCTCCTGCTCCTGTGCAGGGGGGTCTGCAGCAGTCTGGGCCAGTCTCACCAGGAGGCTTTGCCCCAGGACACCCTGCCTCAGGCTCTGGGGGTGAGGGATCTGCTGTTGGTCTCACCAGGGTCGGTACCATAATAAACAGCTGTCACTGTGTATAGAGAGATCAAACTGAGAAGGCAGGGACTTGTTTTGGGAACAAGGGAGAGTCTTACACGAAGTACAAATGGATGATACTTTCTGAAAATCTGGGAAGTTTTTGGGAAAGGTCATCTTGGTTTCCAGGCCCTCTAAATGGGTCAAACGAATAACAGGGACTGTGGTGACAGTGATTATTGTCTTTCATGCATTTCTGTGAACTGCTGTACTAGTGTCTGTAACCCAAAGTACTATAAAGCTTATCAGAAAGACTTGCTGGAAATTTCAAAAAGTCTCAGAAGAGGGAATGTTGGGAAAATCTTTAATTTCAACAATTAGTGTTGAAGTCTTGTGAATTCCTTCAGTGGGACAAGACAGATATTAGTCCTGTATCCACCCACGGCTGCATAGGTGGATACAGGTAGGTAACCCAAACCCTAACCCTAAGCTTAACATTAACCTATACCCTAACCCTAACATTAATCCTAACCCCTAACCCAAACCCTATACCCAAACCCTATACTTTAACCCTATACCCTAACTCTAACCCTAACCCTAACCCTATTCCTAACTAACTCTAACCCTAATCCTCACCATAACCTTAAACCAAACCCTAACCCTAAACCCTAAAACAAACCCTAACCTTAACCCTAACCCTAAACCAAAACTCTAACCTATACCCTAACCCTAACATTAATCCTAACCCCTAACCCAAACCCTATACCCAAACCCTATACTCTAATCCTATACCCTTACTCTAACCCTAACCCTATTCCTAACTAACTCTAACCCTAATCCTAACCCTAAACCTTAAAACAAACCCTAACCCTAAACCCTAAACCAAACCCTAACCTTAACTCTTACCCTAAACCAAAACCCTAACCCTAACCCTACACCAAACCCTAACCCTAACCCAAACCCTAACCCCTAAGCCCCAACCCTAACCCTAACTATAACCCAAACTCTAACCCTATTCCCTAACCCCCAACCCCTAACCTTAACCCTGACCCTAAACCTAAACCTAACTAACCCTAACACTAACCATATACCTAACCTTAACCCTAACCCCTAACCCTAACCTAACCCTAAATCTAACCCTAACCCTAAATCCTAACCCTAACCCTAACCCTAACCCTAACCCTAACCCTATCGAGATGAAATGGTCAGTCTGTGTCCCCAAATAGCATAAGAATGAAGAATCCTCCCAGACAAAAGGTGCCAGCACAGGAAGCTCTATGTGTGCATGGAGTGCCAAGAGTGGCTCACCCATTGCACAGGAGAGATGGAGGGTAAGTGTGCTGGTTGAAGGGGGATAGGGAGAGGGACTCCAGGCTATAGGTCTTTTCCTTTTACCCTTAGTCCTGGAGGGGAGCGTGTTCCCTCCCCTTCCCTCTCACCACGTGGTGTCCACGGCTCTCACAGAGACCACATGACAAGGGCAGCAGCAGGGGGAGAGGTAGAGAAAGTTTATTGTCCTGGGTAGCGACTTAAATACTTCCTTGGGGGATTACAAGGTGACCACTGGTTGTTCAAAAGTTCTTACAAACAACCAATTACAGTAAGGAGTTAAGAACTAATAGAAGAGCTCTCAGTTATCTCTTAGACATTCCAAAGACACAGATAAGACTGAGGAATCCTGGGAACAAGGAAGGTGAGTTTACACAAAGAGTTACAAAGTCATTTTGAAAGCATGTTCACTTTGACCAACATTAAAACTTCTGCATCCTTTTATATGCCGCAACAGGTAGGGGCTTTTTTTCCTGGTTGGAACTTCATTTGTTTGGTGTCAGAACCCCCACACTGAAATGGTCGGTCTGAGTCCCCAAAAGGACTAAGAATAAACATTCCCCCCAGACAAAAGGTGCCAGCACAGGAAGCTCCATGTGTACATGGACTACCAAGAGTGGCTCACCAATTGCACAGGAGAGATGGAGGATAAGGGTTCCCTTTCCTGCATGGAAATGCATTTGTTTGGTGTCAGAGCCCTTGGGCTGGAGTTTTCAGTCTGAGTTACAAAATGGAATAAGTGTTAAGATTCCTCCCAGATGAAAGGTGCCAGCACAGGAAACTCTGTGTGTCCATGGAGTGCCAAGAGTGGCTCACCAACTGCACAGGAGAGATGGAGGGTAAGGGCTTTCTTTCCTGGGTGGAAATGCATGTGTTTGGTGTCAGAACCCTTTCCCTGGTTTTGTCAGTCTTAGACCCCAAATGGAATAAGAATGAAGATTCCCTCCATACAAAAGGTGCCAGCACAGTGTAATAGGGTGAGTTCGAAAGAATGCAGAGATTGAAAACCAAGACACTGCTCAAAGCTCAACAATAAATCCAATATTTCTTACAAACAGTGGCCAAGTAAATGGGAAATCAAGAGAAAGGAAAGGAGAGGAGTGAACTGAGCCCTCAGTGAAACCCCCACTCACACAGGTGTGTTTTACAAGGTTGTCTTACCAACCCCAAGATAACCAGAATTCCCCACAGCAGAGGCTGCATCCTCAGAGGGTCAACAGGCTCACAAAGATAGCGGCGTCCCTGCAGAAGGCAACGTTGTCCTTCCCGTGAAGCTTGAGAGCCCCCAGCATGAGCCACCTGCATTTTTATCCACTGAGCCGGGGACGTCTCCCTGGGCCGGTGTGGCAGCACCGCCCAGCCAGAGGCCCTCGGTCCCTCCCCCGTTCTGTGAGTGCCCCCCTTCAGCCATGCGGGAGAACGTGGGGATTCCCCTCGCACTTGCGCTGCTTCACTCAAGGGCTCTGATCTATTTGGGTCTGGGGGCTTTACTTCATCCTCTCCTCTTCAGTTTCTCCTTCAAATGTCCTCTACAGACAACCAGCCAATCACGGAACACCAATTAAAACAATCTATACAAAAAATTGTCTCTCCAAGGACGAGGCTCCCATTTATCAGTGAACTTGGCAGGCAAAGAACAAAACTTTTGCAGGTGGTTGGGCCAAACACACACCAAAAAATATCAACAATCCCTGATACACCTACCCTGATTTCTGTGTTGAAGATGCTTCTTCAGCCCTTCTCTGGAGCTGCAGGAGCAGTGCCTGTGTGCAGAGCTGGAGGGAAGAGACTCCCAGCACAGCAGCACAGCCAGGGACAAGGGCACTTGTTCTTTCCACATCTCGGCATTGGGAAAGGTTGGGGAAGGTTGGGAAAGGTGTTAACAGGGTGGTTTTGCCTGAGGTGTTAAACATGGGAGCGGGTCTATCTTCTCAATTCCCAAGAGAAGAGATGGCAGAAAGCTGCCCTGCAGGTTGGATTTGAAGGAAGAGGAAAAGAGACCGAGGGGAAGGGATTTCTTTCCTGGAGGGCAGGGCTGTCGTTCGCTTGCAGAAGCCCCACGCTGGAATTGTCAGTCCGACTGCCAAATTGGAATCTGGACAAAGATTCCTGCCAGACAAAAGGTGGCAGGACAGAAAGCTCTTGCTGCCCATGGAGTGCCCAGGGTGGCCCACCAACTGCACCTGAAACCCAAAGGTTACAGGCTTTCTTTCCTGGGGGAAAGGCCGTGACTTCACAAAGAGTCCCATGGCAGATGGGTGGGGCTGCACTGTGGGGGTGTGGGGCGTTGGTTCTTTGGTTTCCAGGGGCAATTCCAGAATGGAGAGGAAGGGCCGGGACATCATAAAGGGGCACATGGGTGGGGCTGCATTCTGACCTTGTGGGGTGTTGGTTCTTTGGTTGCCAAGGGCTATTCCGGAACGGAGAGGGTAGGCTGTGACATCACAAAAGGGCCTCAAGCACATGGGTTGGTTTAGTGGGTTGATCCTGGCTGGATTTCAAACACTCACTAAAAGCTGCTACCTCCCCCTCCTTCTGCAACTCCACAGAGGAGAGAAAAAAAACAGCTGAGGATTCCTGAGTAGAGATAAGGGTGGGGAGAAAGTCACTTAATTATGGGTAAAACAGACTCAGAGTAGGGATAGTACTTAAATTTATTACTGACAGGATAAAAGCCAAAGAGTGGGAAATAAAACAGTCTGAAAAACACCTTGTCCCCACCCCTCCTTCCTTCTCAGCTCTCCCTCCTCCATCCAGCGGTACAGGGGGATGGGAATGGGGGTTACAGTCAATTGTTGTTTCTCTCACTGCTCAGGGAGAGGAGTTGGATCCTTCCCTGATCCCGTGGGGTCCCTCCCATGGGAGACAGTCCTGGATGGACCTCTGCAGTGAGTCCATCCCTCAGGCAGCAGCTCTTCCCACCCTGCTGTCCCGTGGGTCCCTTCTCCATGGGGTCAGTCCTTCAGGGATGAGGTGAACCGGCGTGGGTCCCCCACAGGGGCCACGAGTCCTGCTGGGAAAAACCTGCTCCAGCCTGGGCTTCCCTCTGCACGGGCTGCAGGTCCCTGCCAGGACCTGCTCCATCCTGGGCCTGCCCCGGGGTCACAGCCTCCTTCCTGCATCCCCCTGCTCCAGCGTGGGAGCCTCCAGGGGCTGCAGGGGGGTCTCTGCACCCCGATGCTCCCCCAGGGGCTGCAGGGGCCTCAGCTCTGAGTCCTTCCTCTGCTCCTAGGGCGTCCCTCCTGCCCCTCCTTCTGCCCTAACCTTGGTGTCTGTGTTGTTATCCCATGTTCTCATTCTGCTCTTCCCAGGATGGAACTTTTTCTGTTCAACTCTCCTCTCCTCTGAAATATGTTATCCCACAGGTGTTCCTGTCACTCCTAAGTGGCTCAACCTTGGCCAGCAGCAGGAACTCCATCCTGGAGCAGCTGGCATTGGCTCCATGGCACAGGGGAAACTTCTGGCAGATTCTAACAGAAGCCACCCCTGTAGTCCCCTCGCTACCAAAACCCAGCCACAGAAACCCACTGTCCTGAGCAGCTCTTTCTCCAAGCCAAGTAGGTGGGAGTTGGGGCCAAGGAGCTGAAACCTGCAGGTCTATCCTTTAGTGGAGGAAGCTCAGATTTGCCCAAGGCTGCTTTGAGTCCCAGGGCTTGGATGAAGGAATGGTGGGGTGGGAGATAGGGATAAAGTCTGATGGATTGTCAGACACAAAGGGTCTTCATTTTTGTATCAATTCAGACTGAATTAGGAGGTGCTTGGGATCAATATCGACTGGGGATTGCTGATATCAATGTAAAAAGAGGAAAAAAGCAAGCAGGTCACAAAAAGGCATCTTTATTTGTGGTTTTATTAATACAATGCATTCACTTTGAATACACTTCTGAGATCTCTCTCATTAACCACAGAAGAATTGAAGATTTAGAAGGAAATTATTCCCAGGGGCTTGTCTGGTTAAGATGCCATCACTGAGAAGAGAGTGTGGAGGAATGGGCAGACAAGGACACCATCCCTGGGGCTGGGGAAGCAGGAACTCAGAGTCACTGGTTCCAGGTGGCAAATGGACTGTGGGATGTTTCTGGGAGAGCCCATAATGGGTGTGCTGCTTTCAGGGGGAGTCCAGTTAAATTTCTTCCCCGTGGCCAGTGCAGGGCTGTGTTTTGGATTTGTGCTGAACACAGGGTTGATAATCCCAGAGTCACAGAATGTGCTGAGTTGGAAGGAACCCCCAAGGATCATCCAGTCCAACCCTTAGCCCTACACAGGACCATCCCCAAGGCTCACACCATGAGCCTGAGAGGATCATCCAAACACTCCTTGAGCTCTGTCAGCCTTGGTGCTGTGCCCACTGCCCTTGGGAGCCTGTTCAGTGCCCAACCACCCTCTGGGGGAAGAACCTTTTTCCAAGATCCAGCCTAACCCTGCCCTGACACAACTCCAGGCAAATCCCTCAGTTCTGTCCCTGGTCCCCACAGAGCAGAGCTCAGGGCCTGTTCCTTCTCTGCCCCTGCCCACGAAGTTGTGACTGCAGGGAGGTCTCCTCTCTGTCTCCCCCAGCTGAACACACCAAGTGCCCTCAGTGTCCTCACACACCTTCCCGTCCAGGCCCTTCCCCATCCTCGTGACCTCCTTTGGACACTCTCCAATGGCTCAATCTCTTCCTTCCATTGTGTTCCCCCGAACTGCCCCAATCTTGCAGGTGAGGCCGCCCCAGGGCAGAGCAGAGCAGGACAATCCCCTCCCTGATGCCCCCAGCACAGGCTTGGCCCTCCTGGCTGCCAGGGCACTGCTGACTCAGGGCCAACTGGCACCCACCAGCACCCCCAGGGCCCTTTCCCAGCTCTGCTTCCCAGCCTCTCATTCCCAGTGTGTCCGTCCAGCCGGGGTTGCCCCATCCCAGGGCAGGATCTGGCCCTTCCCCTGTTGAACTTCCCATGGTTGGCGATTCCCAGCCCTGGGATCTCTCCAGGTGTCTCTGCAGGGCTTTCCTGCCTTCCAGGGCCTCAGCAGCTCCTCCCAATTTTGGGTCACCTGCAAACTTGCTCAGTGTCCCTTTCAGTGCTGAGTCCAAGTCATTGATGGAGATGTTGGAGAGCACAGGGCCCAAGATGGAGCCCATGTGAAACCCCAGCAATTACAGGTCACAGTCTGATGTCACCCCTGTCACTGTTACAGGGTCCCTTTTGTTCCATGAGCCCCACATGTCATAACAGCCCCTTTGATTCCATGAGATTCCACAGTGTCCCTGGGTTCCTTTTGCTCCATGAGGCCCTGTAGTATCAAAATGCCCCCTTGATTCCATGAGGTTCTGCAGTGTCCAAGGGTTTCTTTGGCTCCATGGTGTCCGGCAATGTCATAATCCACCCTGGATTCCATGATGTGACACAGTGTCCCACGGTTCCTTCTGTTCCATGAAGCCTTACAGTGTCAGAGGATCCCTTTGGTTGCATGACATAATGTCCTCATATCATAAGAGCCCCTTTGATTCCATGGGGTTCCACAGTGTCCCGGGGTTCCTTTGGTTCCCTGAGGTCCTGCAGTGTCAGAGTGGCCCCAAGGATTCCAAGAGTTTTCACAGTGTCACAGCATTCCTTGGTTCCACGATGCCACTGAGCATCACAACGGAGCCTTGGTTCCATGAGTTTCCAGAGTGTCGTAACAGACCCTTGATAACATCTGCAGACCCCAGGGTCTCTTTGTTTCCATGGAGCATCCCAGGCTGTTCAGTTGCACTTTCTCAAACTTGTAGTAAAATCTGCTTTCTGTGAATTGCTTTGACAAGGATTCTTTCAGCCGCTCAACCTTCCCATTCACGACACCCCAAGGCACGTGGTGCAGTGCCCATCACTGAAGGCTTCAGGAAGCACTTGGAGATGGTGCTGGATGATGTCCTGTAGGCTCCCTGTCCCACAGAAGGTTCTTCAGATGATCCCTTGTATGGGACTGTAAAAATCTCTGCAGGGTCAGGTTAGGTTGGTTGTCCTGGCTCTGTCCCAACACACCTCTCTCCCCCCACAGCTTCTTGTGCACACCCAGGAACTCACTGGGAGGAAGAGGAGTGAGAAGCAGAGCAGAGCTCGATGGTGTGCAGTCCCTGCTCCACAGGAACCAGAAGGGCTGCTCCAATGGAAGAGAACCCTCTGCCAGCCAGGCCCAGCACACCTGAACCAAGGTCCCGAAAGGACCAAACAGTGGGCAGGAGGTCTGAGGGGTGATGAGCAGGGACACACTCGCTTCCCTCACTCCTTTGGGGAGGATCCTGGACAAACCCTGCAGGACATGCTGGCTGCCTTTGCCCCCGGTTCCCACTGGCCTGTGTGGATCTCTGCTGGATCATGGTTTGCTCCCTGCCCACCAGCACAACCATTTGCACAGCTCTCCTGCCCAGTCAGGCAGTCCCTGTCCCCTGCAGGGTGTCCCTCTGTCCCAGTGCCTGCCCTGGTCTTTGTCCTTCTGTCCCATGAAGTTGCTGACAGGATGCTCTTGGGGTCAGCCAGGGTTCTGCTGAAGGGCTTCCCTGAGCTCCAGCAATGGTCCTCCCAGTTCAGTGCCATCAACAACCAGGGCAGAGCTTCCTGCTCTGGGCAATGGTACAGGTGTTCCAGTGCCCAGGTCCCAGGACAGTCCCTTGTCCTGCCTCACAACGCCCCAGGATGTCCCCATACCCTGCAGGGAGGGTGAGAGCCCTTCCCCTCTCCTCTCTCAGCCTCACCACCCAGCTGGGCCTTTGCCCCTCTCTTTGTCTGCCCATCCAGGCTGGGATGGCCTCACTGGGCTGGAAGAGCATTGAGGGAAACCAGGCCAAGAGTTGAGCTGAAGTGGAGCTCAAACACATCCACTGCCCTCCCCTGTGCACCAGGGCAGTTACTTCATCCTGGAGGCCACCAGGCTGGTGGGGCCTGATTTATCCTTGGACAGTCCCTGCTCCTGCTCTTCTCTTTCAGTGCCAGACACGTCACCCCCTGCAGCCCTTCCCTGTCTCACTGCTCCCCAAAGGCACCTTGTGCAGCCTGTGCTTCCCTGGCCTGCACTTTGGCCCCTGTCACAGATGGTACAACCTTGGTTTCTCTTCACTCCCAGCAGAGCTCTACCAATGCCAGGGCCTTTCAAAAGGGACATTCCAAAGGAGTCTCGCTCTTCCCCTGGAGCTTCAGCACCACTGTTCTGCCTCTTATCTGGGGTATGTTTTTCTGTATTTTAATGAGCTCCACAGTGTGTTTACAGAAAAGTCCATTGTTCTCAACTACTGAGAGAAGATGGAAAAAGCTGCTCAAGAAGTCAGAAGCCAAGCTCCCAGTCCCTTGAAGCATTGCTGGGCCCCACTGAGGGCAGGCACTGACAAAGCCTCCCCAGGGACTCCTTCGAGCAGATCCTTGCAGGCCAGCAGTGCAGGCAGACAAAGGAAAGTGGCTTGTGGTGGCCTGAGGGGCAGAGGCAGCTGCCAGAGCCAAGGGCACAAAGGCCTGGGTGCCTTTGGGCCTTGCAGCCCTGCCAGAGCCCTTGGCCATCTCTGCTGCAGGCTGTGCTCCCCTGGCCCTGCTGCTCCTCTGGCCTTGCAGGCTGCACACACCCCTCCTGCTTTCCCACCCCCCTCCCAGCAGCATTTCTGGGCCCTCCCTGATGGCTCTGCTGTCCCCCAGCTCTGGCTGCTGCCATGGGCACTTGGCCTTCTTGGCTTGGATGCTGAGCCCCTGTGCCCCAGGACATCCCTGACAGAGCCCAGGCCCTTCTGCTGGGGGTCCCTGCAGAGCTGAGCAGATCCAGGTCACCTCCCATTGCTCTGCCAACCCCTTGGGGCTGCTCTGGGCCCTGCAGGTCCTTGCCCTGCTCCCAAGGGCTGTGGGGGTGCTTCATGGTCAGGCCTTGGGCTTTAGAGCTCAGGGTGGGGATTGGGCAGAACTTTGGGAGGTTTGTTGTTCTGCTGGCAGGGTCTGGTTCATGATTAGGGGAAGAGTTTTTTGGCTGGGTCAGGATTAAAGTTTGGCTTTTCATGCTGCTATTACAGGTGTTTGCACTCTCAGTGTTTTAGTACCCTCAGCATGACATGAAACTGTTTTTACCTCATCAAAATCATTCCTCTCTGCTGGCCAAACTCCTCTTTCCATCCACAAATATCCAGTCCTTTTTGTCCCAGTTCCTCCCGATCTCCCCCAAACTTCCATCTGGGTGGGCTCAGCTTGCTGATGACCCTGTGCAACCTCATGGAATCAACAGGGACACTCTGGCACTGCAGGGCCTCATGGAAAGAAAGGAACACAGAGACTCTGAAATCTTGTGGAACCAGGGCACCATTTAACATGGGGGCCTTGTGGAAGAAAAGTAGCCCTGAAACCTTTTGGAACCTGATGGAACCAGGGAACCATTGTGTCACTGCGGTGCCTCCTGGAAACAAAGAAACCCTGGGACACAGTGGAACCTCATGAAAGGAAGGGGCCACTGTGACACTACAGGGCCTTTTTGGAGCCAAATGGACCTTGGGACACTGGGGAACCCCCCAGAAACAAAGGTCATTGTGACACCGAGGACACCTCATGGACTCAAGGGGACCACTGTGACACTCCAGGGCATTCTGGAGCCAAAGGATCCCGGGGACACTGAGCAGCCTCCTGGAATCAAGGGGACACTTTGGCACTGCAGGGCCTCATGGAAACCAAACCAAATACAGGCTTGTCCAGGTCCTGAGGGTGATTCAGAAGGGAGGCAGCAGTGATTTCTCCCTACAGACTTAGCACTCCAATAGTCTCTCCCTGCCCTGATGGTTTCTGGCCATCAGGCTGTAGCTGAGGGGCTTGGGCAGGGCCGTGAGGAGGGGTAAGAACAAGGGCTCTGTCCAACTATGCCAGGAGGGCTGTGCTGGGCAAGGAGGAGGAGGCTGCAGCAAACAGTGGCACTGCTGAGGGGAGAGGAGCAGGGGGAGAGACCTTGTGCCTGCCCATGCTGGGCAGGAGCTGCCCCAGCATGGCAGCTCTGAAGCACTCCCAACATGTCCCTGGGAACAGCAGGGGAAGACTGGATTTCCAAATCAGGTTGGGAATGCAAAGAGCAGGAGTGTCCTGGTGTCACTGCAGGAGAGTTCCAGCCCTGCAGCGAAGGCACAGCAGAAGTGACTCAGTCCATGCAGTGCCTTCAGAAGATCCCACAGCATCCTGTAGATGCTGTCAGGGAGGCCAGCTCTGCTTCACAAGTTCCCAGTGCCTGTCCCTGCCTGTGCTCAAAGGGCTCCCACCCCCCAGGACTGTGCTCAGAGAGCAAGAAAGGGGCTCACAAGGACAGTGTGGAAGTGGAAAGAGCAGCTCTGCAAAGGCAAAGCTCTGCTGCTCCCTGGCAGTGCTGCTGTGCTGGGGTTTTTGTCCCCTTGCCCTTTGCAAATCCCCCCGTCCTGTAGTGTGCTGTCCTTTAGGAACAGCTAAGAAGAAGGGTCTTCGACAAAGAAGGCACTGCAGGGTCCTTTATTTTGTTTAAATACTCAGAGAGCACAATGTATCATTTATACTTCTCTGGGTAAAATTCAATGACAAAAAATTAGAAGGCAGAATTATAATTATATTTCACTGCACAGGAAATCCTTGCAAGAAGAACCCAATAACCACAAAAACCTGAGCAGGAAGGCTGTACCATTACAGAGTCCCCTTAACGAATGTTAGACACCAGAACACAGGCACTTTATTGCTCCTGAAAAGCATCCAGTTGTCATTTTCCTTATGGCATCCCTGAGCTCCTGGTTCCTCAGGCTGTAGATGAGGGGGTTCAGGGCTGGAGGCACCACCGAATACAGAACTGACAGGGACATATCCAGGGATGGGGAGGAGATGGAGGGAGGCTTCAGGTAGGCAAATGTGCCAGTGCTGACAAACAAGGAGACCACAGCCAGGTGAGGGAGGCACGTGGAAAAGGCTTTGTGCCGTCCCTCTTCAGAGGGGATCCTCAGCACAGCCCTGAAGATCTGCACATAGGAGAAAACTATGAAAATGAAACCTCCCAAAATAGGAAACGCACTAAAAACAAGAAGCCAAATTTCCCTCAGGTATGTACCTGAGCAGGAGAGCTTGAGGATGTGTGGGATTTCAGAGAAGAACTGGCCCAGGGCATTGCCCTGGCACAGGGGCAGGGAAAATGTATTGGCTGTGTGCAGCAGAGCATTGAGGAACCCAGAAGCCCAGGCAGCTGCTGCCATGTGGGCACAAGCTCTGCTGCCCAGGAGGGTCCCGTAGTGCAGGGGTTTGCAGATGGCAACGTAGCGGTCGTAGCACATGATGGTCAGGAGGGAAAACTCTGCTGACATGAAGAAGAAAAAGAAAAAGATTTGTGCAACACATCCTGTGTAGGAGATGGTTGTGGTGTCCCAGAGGGAGTTGTGCATGGCTTTGGGCACAGTGGTGCAGATGCAGCCCAGGTCTGTGAGGGAGAGGTGCAGCAGGAAGAAGTCCCTGGGGGTGTGCAGGTGCTGGTCGCAGGCTACGGCGCTGAGGATGAGGCCGTTGCCCAGGAGGGCAGCCAGGGAGATGCCCAGGAAGAGCCAGAAGTGCAGCAGCTGCAGCTCCCGCCTGTCTGAAAATGCCAGCAGCAGGAACTGGGCCATGGAGCTGCTGTTGGGCATTTGTTGCCTCTGGATATTGGGACCTGTTCAAACAGGAAAGGACAGTGACAAGTTAGGGCAGAACATTCTGAGAGAAATCAAAGCTGCTTTCCAACACCCCTCTCACTTTTCCATTGGTTTTCCTTCTCTAGGAGTCTCTCCTTCAGCTCCATGACTGGAGCCCTGGTTGGGGCTCACTACATTTTCCATGAGGAGCAGACCCTGTGCCCACTGGCTGTGAGGGGTCAACCCTGCTCTGCACCCCTGGGGTCATGGGCATGGTGGGGACTGGGGTCTGTCCTGGTGTTCAGCTGTGACAGATGAAACTGGTCCCAGTGCAAAAGTGCTTGTCAGCATCTGCACTCCCAGAAGAACCAGGAGAGCAGAAGGCAGTTCCAGAAGTTTGGGTTTGTTTATTTTCAGACTCCCCTCATCTCTCCTGAGGAGTGTTCATGGATGTCAAAACCCCTCAGCATTTCTGATGTGCTCAGGGAGAACAGAGCAGGTCCTGCCAGGCTGGAGGATTGTTTGGGGCTTAGTGCAGAGTGAGGGGAGCTGCTCTGTCCCTCTCTCTTGTTCCCAGCTGCCCTGGGTTCGCTCCTTCCTGAGATGGAGATTGATCACACTCCCAGTTTGGTCTGAAAAGCCCCCAGACACTGCTGAGAGCAGAGGGATCCATCCCACACCCCTCAGTGTCTCAGCCTGTCTCAAGGGCTCAGCACCCCCCTTGTAGCCAAGGACACCCGTGGCTCATCTCACCAACCCAACAGCATCTCCTGGGCTGGCACAGCAGCTCTGCCCCTCTGCACTGGGCAAGCTGAGAAACAAGGAATGCACAGGGAGGGGCCAGCTGGGAGAGGCCAGGGCAGAGCCCACTGGGCACTCAGGGCAGCCTCCCCCTGAGCCAGCTGGGCCACCTCCCACACACCACCCGTGCCAGGAAGGTGTTCTCAGCCCTGTGCAGCTCCTCAGAGGTCCCTCTGGAACTCAAACCACCAGGCATGTGGCTGGAGAACTCGAGAGAAATCCCTCCTTGGACCTTCCCCTTAAAGGATCCCCTGGAAAATGTGCTGGGCTGCTCTGGTTGTGTGAGCAGCCCTGTCCCAGGAAACTCTCAGCTGATCAGGGAAGAAAACCTGCCCTGCCCTGCCAGGCTTTGCTCTTTCCCCCACAGCCCCTACCCAGCCCTGAGGGAGCTCCCCAGCCCGGCTGAGGCTGCCCCTGGCAGGTGGCAGAGCTGCTGCCCCGGCACAGCCCCTGGGCTGCAGGACCCTGCTCTGCAGGACAGCTTGGGGCAGCCTGGGGGGCACAGCCCGGCTTCACAGCCCTGCAGGAGCCCTGGCAGAAGGGAACCCTGCTGGGATGGGCCTGGGATGCTGCAGCAGGGACTGGGATGTGCCAGCGCTCGCAGATCTTTGCCCAACCTGCAGACACCTTGCCCTTCCTGCTGACTGACCTGACACCAACACCCAGGGAGGAGTCTTCCTAAACTCTGAGGTGTTACTGAGGAGAACAGCAGGTCAGAAAACATCAATATCCAATCAGCCAAGGGACAAGCCCAGGGCACTTTTTCAAGAGAAAAATCTGAATTCCACAAACATGTCATCCTAATGCTTTTCATGTTTTCCCACAGGATTTGTGCCATTTTCCTGTGAGTTTGATCTATCTCATAGAGGTCTCATTCAAAATGTGCAAGATACAATTAAAGTTTGCATGAGAGAAAAGTCACCATGATTGTTTTCTAATCTATCAACTTCATAATATAATTACACAGAAAAGGTAAATATTCCTATTTAAAACCAAGAGAAATCACTGAGATACCCACCTTCATTTCAGTTGAATGCTTGAACTCAAAGCAACCATTCACATGCAGATTATCCACAGAGCAGCAATGCCTGCTCATCCCCAAATGTTGTCAAAACTCCTCTTTTGAACTCTTAGTTGTCTCCCTGCTCCAAAGATGTGGGCTGGAGCCCAGAGCAGTCCAGCTTTGCTCCCAGGAACTACCAGAGCCCTTCTTAGGTGGTGCCAATCTCCCAGGTAGCATTTCCCAGAGCTGGAGGAATCCTGAAAAGGAAGGAAACTTCCCCAAAGCCAGCCAGGCTTTTCTCAGCAGCTGAGCTGCTGCCCAGAGCCTTTGCCTCCCTGCACTCAGGGCCTCCAAGCAGCTGCTGCAGAGTCCCTGGGGAGGCTTTGTCAGGAGGGGCCCTCGGGGGGCTCCTTAAGGCTTCAAGGGCCTGCAGGATTTTCAGAGCAATTTGGGGTTTGCTTTTGGTTCTGCATCTCTGAGAGGTTTGTGCAGCCATGGCCTCCAATTATCTGCTGTAAGGAGTCCCTTGAGAGCCCCAGACAGTGACAACCCTCAGTGGGTCATTAATGCTTCAAGGCACTCAGGGTTTATTAAAACACTTCTTTTTGACACTGAGTCTTTGAGAGGTTTGTTCAGTCATGGCCTCTAATTATCTGCTTTAATTAGTCCCTTGGGCTTCTCTGTCAGTTGTGACACCCAGTGGGGTTCATTGATGCTTCAAGGTACTCAAGGGTTTTGAAGGAACTTTTCCATTTGAAAGTGAGTTTTTGAGAGGTTTTTTCAGTTATGGCCTCCAATTATCTGCTCTAATGAGTCCCTTGAGATTCTCCTTCAGTTGTGACACTCAGTAGAGCTCAGTGATGCTTCAAGGCACTCAAGGTAAATTTATTAAGACACTTCTTTTGACACTGAGTCTTTGAGAGTTTTTTTTCTGTTATGGTCTCCAATTATCTGCTCTAAGGAGTCCCTTGAGAGCCTTTGTCAGGAATGGCCCTCAGTGGGGCTTGTTAAAGCTTCAAAGTACTACAGGTTTGTTAAGACACTTTGCCTTTTCCTTTTTTCTGAGTTTTGAAGAGGTTTGGGCAATCATGGCCTCCAATTATCTACTTTAATCAGTCCCTGGAGAGATTTTGTCAGTAGTGACACTCAGTGGGGCTCATTAATGCTTCAAGGTACTCATGGATTTTGAAGGAACTTTTCCTTTTGCAAGTGAGTCTTTGAGAAGTTTGTTCAGTCATGACTTCCAATGACTTCTGCTCTAATGAGTCCCTTGGGATTCTCTATCAGTTGTGACACTCAGTGGGGTTCATTGATGCTTCAAGGCACTCAAGGTAAATTTATTCAGACACTTCTTTTTTCACACTGAGTCTTTGAGAAGTTTGTTCAGTCATGGCCTCCAATTATCTGCTCTAAGGAGTCCCTTGAGAACCTTTGTCAGGAATGGCCCTCAGTGGGGCTTGTTAAAGCTTCAAGGTACTACAGGTTTGTTAAGTTACTTTCCCTTTTCCTTTGATTCTGAGTTTCAAAGAGGTTTGTTCAGTCATGGCCTCCAATTCTATGCTTTAATTAGTCCCTGGAGAGACTTTGTCAGTAGTGACACTCAGGGGGACCCATTAATGCTTCCAGATACTTTGGGTTTTCCTTCTGACTTTCACTTATGGACAGGTTTGTACCATCTCCCCTCAGTACATGAGGTGCAAGGACTCAGCACCAAAAACCCCCCAGGGTTCACTCAAATAAAGCAAGTCCTGACAAACCATGGCCCTCCCTGTGATTTCCCTCTGGTCTGGACAGTAAATTAGGAATGTTGTCTCATGGAATCAGGGGACCATTGGGACACTGCCCAGAGCCTTTGTCTGCCTGCACTCCTGGCCTGCAAGGATCTGCTCGAAGGAGTCCCTGGGGAGGCTTTGTCAGTGCCTGCCCTCAGTGGGGCCCAGCAATGCTTCAAGGGACTGGGAGTTTGGCTTCTGACTTCCTGAGCATTTCTTCAATCTTCTCTCATTACCTCAGGATCATGGACTTTCTCTAAACACACCTTGGGACTCATTAAAATCCAGAAAAATAATTTTTTTTTTTTTTTTTTAAATTGTCTTCATGTCTTCAACAACTAATTGGTGTTTTTTTTGTAGTTTAGCTAAGGAGGAAAATTTCAAAGAGCAGCTCCCAAAGAATAGCTATTTTTTTTTTATGAAAGGGAATGATTTACACAGAGCCTTGGCATGCAAGACGGTCAGGCTGCAAAGGCTTTGGATCCAAGGAAAAGGGGACAAAAGAGATTAGTAGCATTTAATCATTCACCAACTTAGTTATCAAGGGATTCAGTAGCATTTACTACAATTGAACAGTGACTGAATTATAGATTTCCAATAACAACACTCACACCAGAGTCCATTCACACTGATGTTTCAGACCATGTTGTTCTGGATTTTTTTTTTAAACTTTTGTAGATTTTAGAACTAGTTGTGTAGTGAATATATTTTAATGTAGCTGTATTATATCTCTTACCCTTAACATAGTATTTACACACACGCAACCCTACTACCCCATTCCATATGAATCCCTCTAAACTCCATTTTTAGTCTTCTTTTCAAGGTAGAATTGTAGAAAAACATCCCAAGGCCTGGACCAGAAGACATCACACAGACACAGTGACATTCTAGGCAGAACTCTTTAGGAACTCCCAGGATTGTGTGTGCTGCAAGGAAGATGAAGATGAGGAAGAAGGGGTCCCAAAGACACCAAACTCAGTTCATGAAGGGGTGTGTCAGGGGGCAGAATGGGGCAGAACTGGCAGTGCATAAACCTGGGTTTGGGTGGACCTTGTTTTAAAATCATAGAACCCCTGTCTGGGGCACACATTGTATGTATTCCTCTAGGCCTAACAACTCATTAAAGGAACAGGTCTCTTTATCTTATCTCCTACCTAAATTGGTCTGGAGCCTTTTTCTCCATGGTCTCTTAAGGCAACAACACCCACACCCAGGCAGAGATGTGTGGACTCATCAAGATCTGGGTGTGTAAAGGTCCCTCTCCAAAATTCTCCTGGTTGTCACTGAAACACTCCCACACATCCCTTTGTGTTTCCCAACAGACAAGGTTCCAGAAGGCCCTACTGTGTCCCAATGGCTCCTTTATTCCATGAGTTCCCACAGTGTCACAGTGACTCCTTGATGCCACGGATTTCTGTACTTTCCATGTTACCTCTCTGCTCCACCCTGGGGTGGCCTCACCTGCAAGATTGGGGCAGTTTGGGGGGACACAATGGAAGGGAGAGATTGAGCCATTGGAGAGTGTCCAAAGGAGGGCAATGAAGATGAGGAAGGGCCTTGATTTGAAGGTGTGTGAGGACACTGAGGGCACTTGGTGTGTTCAGCTGGAGAAGAGGAGACTGAGGGGAGACCTCACTGCAGTCACAACTTCGTGGGGACGGGCAGAGGAGGGGCAGGCCCTGAACTCTGCTCTGTGGGGACCAGGGACAGGACTGAGGGAACAACCTGGAGTTGTGTCAGGGCAGGTTTAGGCTGGATCTTGGAAAAAGATTCTTCCCCCAGAGGGTGGTTGGGCACTGAACAGGCTCCTCAGGGCAGTGGGCACAGCACCAAGGCTGACAGGGCTCAAGAAGTGTTTTGGATGATCCTCTCAGGCTCATGATGTGAGCCTTGGGGATGGTTCTTTGCAGGGCTAAGGGTTGGACTGGATGATCCTTGGGGGTCCCTTCCAACTCAGCATATTCTGTGACTCTGGGATTATCAACCCTGTGTTCAGCACAAATCCAAAACACAGCCCTGCACTGGCCACGGGGAAGAAATTTAACTGAACTCCCCCTGAAAGCAGCACACCCATTATGGGCTCTCCCAGAAACATCCCACAGTCCATTTGCCACCTGGAACCAGTGACTCTGAGTTCCTGCTTCCCCAGCCCCAGGGATGGTGTCCTTGTCTGCTCATTCCTCCACACTCTCTTCTCAGTGATGGCATCTTAACCAGACAAGCCCCTGGGAATAATTTCCTTCTAAGTCTTCAATTCTTCTGTGGGTAATTAGACAGATCTCAGAAGTGCATTCAAAGTGAATACATTTTAATAATAAAACCACACATAAAGATGTCTTTTTTGTGTCCTGTTCAATTTTTTCCTGTTTTTACACTGATATCAGCAGTCCCCAGTCAATATTGATCCCAAGCACTTCCTAATTCAGTCTGAATAGATAGGAAAAGCAAGATTCTGTGTCTGACAATCCATCAGACTTTATCCCTATCCCTACCCCCCCACTACCTCATCCAGCCCCTGGGACTCAAAGCAGCCTTGGGCAAATCTGAGCTTCCACCACTAAAGGCTGGGCCTGCAGGTTTCAGCTCCTTGGCACCAACTCCCACCTGCTTGGCTTGGAGAAAGAGCTGCACAAGACAGTGGGTTTCTGTGGGTGGGTTTTGGTAGCAGGGGGGCTCCAGGGGTGGCTTCCGTTAGAACCTGGCAGAAGCTTCCCCTGTGCCATGGAGCCAATGCCAGCTGCTCCAGGACGGAGTTCCTGCCACTTGCCAAGGCTGAGCCTCTTAGAAGTGACAGTAACACCCCTGGGATAACATATTTCAGAAGAGAGGAGAGTTGCACAGAAAAAATTCCATCCTGGGAAGAGCAGAGTGAGAACATGGGATAA
This sequence comes from Myiozetetes cayanensis, assembly GCF_022539395.1. Taxonomy (NCBI): domain Eukaryota; kingdom Metazoa; phylum Chordata; class Aves; order Passeriformes; family Tyrannidae; genus Myiozetetes; species Myiozetetes cayanensis. The sequence goes on along the minus strand of NW_026087901.1, from coordinate 2,905 downwards.
CAACACAGACACCAAGGTCAGTGCAGAAGGAGGGGCAGGAGGGACCCCACAGGAGCAGGGGAAGGACTCAGAGCTGAGGCCCCTGCATCCCCTGGAGGCTCCCACTCTGGAGCAGGGGGATGCAGGAAGGAGGCTGTGACCCCGGGGCAGGCCCAGGATGGAGCAGGTCCTGGCAGGGACCTGCAGCCCGTGCAGAGGGAAGCCCAGGCTGGAGCAGGTTTTTCCCAACAGGACTCGTGGCCCCTGTGGGGGACCCACGCCGGGTCAGCTCATCCCTGAAGGACTGACCCCATGGAGGAGGGACCCACAGGACATCAGGGTGGGAAGAGCTGCTGCCTGAGGGATGGACTCACTGCAGAGGCCCATCCAGGACTGTCTCCTGTGAGAGGGACCCCACGGGATCAGGGAAGGATCCAACTCCTCTCCCTGAGCAGTGACAGAAACAACAACTGACTGTAAACCCCATTGCTGTCCCCCTGCACCGCTGGATGGAGGAGAGAGAGCTGAGAAGGAAGGAGGATTAGGGGGAAGGTGTTTTTCAGACTGTTTTATTTCTCACTCTTTGGCTTTTATCCAGTCAGTAATAAATTTAAGTACTATCCCTACTTTGAGTCTGTTTTGCCCCTTAGGAAGCGACTTCCTCCTGACCCTTATCTCTATCAGGAATCCTCAGCTGTTTTTTTCTCTCCTCTGTGGAGTTGCAGAGGAAGGGGGAGGTAGCAGCTTTTAGTGGGTGTTTGAAATCCAGCCAGGGTCAACCCACTAAACCAACCCATGTGCTTGAGACCCTTTTGTGATATCACAGCCTACCCTCTCTATTCCGGAATAGCCCTTGGCAACCAAAGAACCAACACCCCACAAGGTCAGAATGCAGCCCCACCCATGTGCCCCTTTAGGATGTCCCAACCCATCCTCTCCATTCTGGAATAGCCCCTGGAAACCAAAGAACCAACGCCCCACACCCCCACAGTGCAGCCCCACCCATCTGCCATGGGACTCTTTGGGAAGTCACGGCCTTTCCCCCAGGAAAGAAAGCCTGTAACCTTTGGGTTTCAGGTGCAGTTGGTGGGCCACCCTGGGCACTCCATGGGCAGCAAGAGCTTTCTGTCCTGGCACCTTTTGTCTGGCAGGAATCTTTGTCCAGATTCCAATTTGGCAGTCGGACTGACAATTCCAGCGCGGGGCTCCTGCAAGCGAACGACAGCCCTGCCCTCCAGGAAAGAAACCCCTTCCCCTCGGTCTCTTTTCCTGTTCCTTCAAATACAACCTGCAGGGCAGCTTTCTGCCATCTCTTCTCTTGGGAATTGTGAAGATAGACCTGCTCCCATGTTTAACACCTCAGGCAAAACCACCCTGTTAACACCTTTCCCAACCTTCCCCATCCTTTCCCAAAGCTGAGATGTGGACGGAACAAGTGCTCTTGTCCCTGGCTGTGCTGTTGTGCTGGGAGTCTCTTCCCTCCAGCTCTGCACACAGGCACTGCCCCTGCAACTGCAAAGAAGGGCTGAAGAAGCATCTTCAACACAGAAATCAAGGCAGAGAACTTTATTTCATTCAAATGTACAGAGAAAAGCTTTTTGAAAGTCCTTGAGTTAAAGAACAATGGAAGACACTTATGTAGAAACGCTTTGAGTAATGCAATTGACTGGTGGAAAATATTAAAAAAGTTAAAAGAAAATGAAAACAATAACAGAGAAAAAAGGCTTAGATTATACTGATTTACATTCTGAATGTTTCCCAAAGAAAATATGCATTTTTTTATTGCCTCTAAATCCAGGCATCATTTTCCTGAGGGCATCCTTGAGCTCCTGGTTCCTCAGGCTGTAGATGAGGGGGTTCAGTACTTGAGGCAAAACTGAGTACAGAACTGGCAGGGCCAGGTCCAGGGATGGGGAGGAGATGGAGGGGGGCTTCAGATGGGCAAAGAATGAGGTGCTGAGGAACAGGGAGACCACAGCCAGGTGAGGGAGGCATGTGGAAAAGGCTTTGTGACGTCCCTGATCAGAGGGGATCCTCAACACAGCCCTGAAGATCTGCACATAGGAGAAAACTATGAAAATGAAACAGACAAACAAGAAACACACACTAACCACAATGAGCCCAATTTCCCTGAGATAGCCTGAGTGTGAGCAGGAGAGCTTGAGGATCTGAGGGATTTCACAGAAGAACTGGCCCAGGGCATTTTCCTGGCACAGGGGCAGGGAAAATGTATTGGCTGTGTGCAGCAGAGAATAGAGAAACCCAGAGGCCCAGGCAGCTGCTGCCATGTGGGCACAAGCTCTGCTGCCCAGGAGGGTCCCGTAGTGCAGGGGTTTGCAGATGGCAACGTAGCGGTCGTAACACATGATGGTCAGGAGGAAATACTCTGCTGTAAGGAAGAACAGAAAGAAAAATAGCTGAGCAGCACATCCTGTGTAGGAGATGGTTGTGGTGTCCCAGAGGGAGTTGTGCATGGCTTTGGGCACAGTGGTGCAGATGCAGCCCAGGTCTGTGAGGGAGAGGTGCAGCAGGAAGAAGTCCCTGGGGGTGTGCAGGTGCTGGTCGCAGGCTACGGCGCTGAGGATGAGGCCGTTGCCCAGGAGGGCAGCCAGGGAGATGCCCAGGAAGAGCCAGAAGTGCAGCAGCTGCAGCTCCCGCCTGTCTGAGATTGCCAGCAGCAGGAACTGGGCCATGGAGCTGCTGTTGGGCATTTTCTGCTTCTTGGTGTGGGGCACTGTCCAAGGAGGAAATATCAGTGATATGTTAGCAAAGAACTTCCTCAGAAAAATCAAAGCCATTTCCCAATACCCCCTCCCTGCTTCACTCCCCACCTCTTTTGCTTTGTTTTCTTTTTTCTCAAATTCCTTCATCTCTCCAGGAGTGTTCCTGGGTGTCAGAACCCCTCAGCACTTCAGATGCACTCAGG
>NW_026087900.1:0-26571 GCF_022539395.1 Myiozetetes cayanensis | reverse complement strand
CTGCAATGGGGCCCCAGGGGTTCCCTTTCCCAAGCAGCACCTGCAAACCCTTGTCAGAGAGAAAATGGGGTGACTGAGTCCTGGATGCTTTTAGTGAAGAGCTGGAAACATTCCTTGGATAATGGAGTAGGGTTACTTTTTTATTCTTGACATTTCCAGTTCTCCATCTGGGGCCAGGATGTCCTCTAGGCTGATGTTTTATTCCCTTTGGAGTGAGTGCAGACTCCGAGGGCTGAGCCCTCTCTGGCTGGGCTTGGCCTGTCCTGGAGAGCCTCAGGCCTGGCTGGGCTGCCCCAGGCAGATGCTGCAGGATGAAGAACTCAGGCCGCCTGTGTCTGCTGTCCCTGGGGCTCAACCTGTGCCCCATTCCTGCCCAGGGGCTGAGCCCACCTCTGCCTTGGGGCCTTGGGCAAAGGGCTGGTAAGGGAGAGGCCCAGGAGCCTTGGGGCCTGGCCAGTTTTCCTCCTCCCTGGGGGCTCCCAGTCCTCTCCTGACACCCTGTTGGTCCCAGGCCTTGCCAGCTCCGGGCTCATGGCCCACCGGCACCATCACAGTGACCCCCCTCCCTGCCCTCTCTCCAGTCGCTCCTGCCTTTGATGGCAAGGCACCATCTAAGGAAAACCCCGGTGATCAGCAATGGCACCTGTGGGATAGTGTAACAGGGTGAGTTCAAAAGGATGCTGAGATTGAAAACCAAGACACTGCTGAGATCTCAACAATAAATTCGATATTTATTACAAAAAGTGTCCAAGTAAATGGGAACCCAAGAGGCAGAAAAGGAGAGGAGTGAACTAAGCCCTCAGTGAAACCCCCACTCACTCAGGTGTGTTTTACGATTTTGTCTTACCAACCCCAGGATAACCAGAATTCCCCACCAGCAGAGGCTGCATCCTTGGAGGGTCAGCAGGCTCACAAAGATAGTGGCGTCCCCACAAAAGGCAACGTTGTCCTTCCTGTGAAACTTGAGATCCCCGAGCACGAACCACCTGCATTTTTATCCACTTAGCCGGGGACGTCTCCCTGGGCCGGTGTGGCAGCACCGCCCAGCCAGAGGCCCTCGGTCCCTCCCCCGTTCTGTGAGTGCCCCCCTTCAGCCATGCGGGAGAACGTGGGGATTCCCCTCTCACTTGCGCTGTTTCACTCAAGGGGTCTCATCTATTGGGGTTTGGGGGCTTTACTTCATCTTCTCCTTTTCAGTTTCTCCTTCAACGAGCCAATCACAGAACACCAATTAAAACAGTTTACATGAGAATCTCTCTCTCCAAGGACGAAGCTCTCGTTTATCAGTGAACTTGACAGGTAAAGAACAAAACTTTTGCAGGTGGCTGGGCCAAGCACAGACCAAAAAATATCAACAATCCCTGATACACCTGCCCTGATTTCTGTGTTGAAGATGCTTCTTCAGCCCTTCTCTGGAGCTGCAGGGGCAGTGCCTGTGTGCAGAGCTGGAGGGAAGAGACTCCCAGCACAGCAGCACAGCCAGGGACAAGGGCACTTGTTCTTTCCACATCTCGGCTTTGGGAAAGGATGGGGAAGGTTAGGAAAGGTGTTACCAGGGTGGTTTTGTCTGAGGTGTTAAACATGGGAGCGGGTCTCTCTTCCCAATTCCCAAGAGAAGGGATGGCAGAAAGCTGCCCTGCAGGTTGTATTTGAAGGAAGAGGAAAAGAGACCGAGGGGAAGGGGTTTCTTTCCTGGAGGGGAGGGCTGTCGTTCGCTTGCAGGAGCCCCGTACTGGAATTGTCAGTCTGACTGCCAAATTTGAACCTGGACCAAGATTCCTGCCAGACAAAAGGTGGTAGGACAGAAAGTTCTTGCTGCCCATGGAGTGCCCAGGGTGTCCCACCAACTGCACCTGAAACCCGAAGGCTACAGGCTTTCTTTCCTGGGGGAAAGGCCGTGACTTCCCAAAGAGTCCCATGGCAGATGGGTGGGGCTGCACTGTGGGGTGTGGGGCGTTGGTTCTTTGGTTTCCAGGGGCTATTCCAGAATGGAGAGGATGGGGTGGGACATCCTAAAGGGGCACATGGGTGGGGCTGCATTCTGACCTGGTGGGGTGTTGGTTCTTTGGTTGCCAAGGGCTATTCAAGAATGGAGAGGGTAGGCTGTGACATCACAAAAGGGTCTCAAGCACATGGGTTGGTTTAGTGGGTTGACCCTGACTGGATTTCAAACACCCACTAAGAGCTGCTACCTCCCCCTCCCTCTGCAACTCCACAGAGGAGAGAAAAAAAACAGCTGAGGATTCCTGAGTAGAGATAAGGGTGGGGAGAAAGTCGCTTCCTAATGGCAAAGCAGACTCGAAGTAGGGACAGTTTTTAAATGTATTACTAATAGGATAAAAGCCAAAGAGTGAGAAATAAAACAGTCTGAAAAATACCCTTCCCCCCCACCCCTCCTTCCTTCTCGGCTCTCCATCCTCCCCCCAGCTGTGCAGGGGGACAGGATGGGGGTTACAGTCAGTTACTGTTTCTGTCACTGCTCAGGGAGAGGAGTTGGATCCTTCCCTGCTCCCGTGGGGTCCCTCCCATGGGAGACAGTCCTGGATGGACCTCTCCAGTGAGTCCTTCTGTCCCTAAATCTGTTATCCCAGAGCTGTTCCTGTTGCTCCCGATGGGCTTGGCCTTGGCCAGCAGCAGCAAGTCCGTCCTGGAGCAGCTGGCATTGGCTCCACGGGGCAGGGGAAGCTTCTGGCAGCTTCCAACAGAAGCCACCCCAGGAGCCCCCCTATTACCAAAACCCACCCACAGAAACCCACTGCACCCAGTGACTTCCACTTGCCCCAGGATGGTCCCAGTTCCCATCAGTGTGATCCCAGTCACTCCCAGTTCATGCCAGTTGCCTCCAGCATGCACCCTGTCACTCCCAGTTACTCCCAGTTGCTTCCAGCATGATCCCAGTTGCTCCAGGTATGTTCCCAGTTGGCTTCCAGCACGGCCCCACTGGCTCTCAGCTCCTCCCTGCATAGTTCCAGTCACTCCCAGTTTGATCCTGGTCCCTTAGAGACACTCCCACTATGATCCCAGTATGGTGCTGATCACTTGCACTATGATCCCAGTCACTCCCAATCACTCCCAATAGGATCCCAGTTGCCCCCAAGGTGGTCCCAGTTGCTCCCAACCCCAGCCCAGGATGGTTCCTTTCCCTCTCAGGGACTCCCAGTCTGAGTCCAGGATGGCCCCAGGCTCTGTCAGGCACTGCCTGGACAATGCCATTCTCCCTCTGCATGATTCCAGTTCCTCCCAGTATGATCCCAGTATGAGTCCAGTCACCACTAGTGTGATCCCAGGAACTTCCAGACACTTCCAGTAGGAAGCCAGTTTGATCCCACTCATCCCCAGTATGGCTGCAGTCCCTCTCACACACTCCCAGTATTATTGCAGTCACTCCCAGTATGATCCCACTATGACCCCAGCAAGGGCCCAGGTGCTTCCAGTATGATCCCAGTTGCCCCAGTTCTGGTCCCGCTGGATCCAGTCCATGTCTGGGTCTATCCCGGTGTCCCCCCTGTCCCCCCACCCCGGTGTCACCCCCTTTTCTCTCCCCACAGAGCTCCTGAGCCGGCGGCGGCCGCAGCCCCTCCCCGTGGCCTCGGACCCAGCCGGGACCCCCCAGTCCATCCCCACCCGGAGTTTGGGGGGGTCGTGTGTGTCCCCCGGCCCTGTTTTTGTTCTCACATCAGCTGCCTGCTGCTCCCAGTGCTCCCAGTAAAGCTTCCCAGTACTCTGCAGTCCTGATTATTGGTGGGGAGTGGGGGAGCTCTGAAATCCTGGGCACGGAGGGAGGGGGGGAGGGTTTGGGCACTCCCAGACTCCCAAATCCCGTGAACAGGGGGAGATTTGGCACCCTCGGTGGCTCAGAACCTCATTCCCACGTATCCAGGTCACCCCAAAGCCAAGTTCCAGGAATCCGGGACCAATCAAAACCCACCCCGAACCCCCAAACCGCAGGCAGAGTCATCCCCAGCAGCAGCCAGTGGGAGCGAGCGCTGCTTGAACGTCATCAGTTGCTGGGCAGACCCGGCTCAAACTGAGCCTTCACCGAGATCAGCCAATCGACTCGTTTGGGGGACACGTCGGAGCTCCGGGACACTGGATCCCCGTTTTTTGGTTCAGCTGAGCTCCGGGACCTCTGGATGCCCATTTTTGGGCGCCTCTGAGCTCCCACCTCCCCCGCACCCCACGGATCCCTCGGAACTCCCCACCCCCGGGGCTGCAGCGCCTCAAACGACCTTCAGCCAATCAAAAAGCGTTGGCCCATCCTGCGACCAATCAGAGTGCGTCTTTCTGATGACTCATCAGTTGCCGGGATAACGCGACGCTAAACGAGCCCCCAACTTTACCTTAAGCCAATCAGAGCGCGTCCAAAACACCCCAAAACGGCCCCGCCCGGCTGGTTTTGGGGTGTCAACACCTCCCCGGCGCTGGGGATGGAGCGTGTGTGGGGAGCTGGGGCCGTACTGGTGGTACTGGTGGTGCTGGGAGCCCCCCCGGCTGCAGGCGAGGAGCTCTCGGGTGAGCGTGGGGGGCGGGAAGGGACGAAAGGGGGGATAAAAGAGGGGATGGGAGCCACAAAAGTGAGTGTGTGTGGGGGTTGGAACCCCGGAATTAGTGGGAGGAGAGTGGGAGCCCCAAACTTAGAAAGGTGGGGGTCTGGGGATTAGGAGGAGGGTGGGAGAGGGGGAAAAGGGGGTGAGAGAGCCGGAAGAGGGGTGCCATGGGGGTCCCTCGGTGTCCCTCATCACTGGAGCCCTGCAGCGGTTCCCTGGGGCTCTGGGGTGGGTCGGATCCGCACTGAGGGGTCCCCAACCCCCCTGTCCATCCCCGGGGAGCTGATAGCTGATGGGGGGGTTCCCCCCCAGCCAAGAGTCGGTGCTGCGGCAGGCGTGGGGCAGAGGGGGATGGGAAAGGGGGGTCCGGAGTCTTCTGAGCTCCCAACCTGCTGTGGGGGGCTGGGGGCTGGAGGGGGGTAACAGGAGGCACCCCCTGACCCGTGTCCTGCACACACAGGGGTGTTCCAGGAGATGTTTAAATTCGAGTGTCACTTCATCAACGGCACCGAGCGGGTGAGGGTGGTGGTGAGGAACATCTACAACCGGCAGCAGTACGCCCACTTCGACAGCGATGTGGGGGTCTATGTGGGGGACACCCTGGATGGGGAGTTCCAGGCGGCCAGGTACTGGAACAGCATACAGGAAAGGTTGGAGTACCTGCGGGCTTTGGTGGACACGGTGTGCCGGCCCAACTACGAGGGGTTCACCCCGTTCAGTGTGGAGAGGAGAGGTGAGCGCGGGGCAGAGCAGGTGCCCTCGGGAATTCCCCTGTCCCGGAAACGACCCTGGAGCCCCTGAAACCCTCCCTGGGAATCACTCCAGACCCGTCAGCCCTCCCTGTTCCCATCCCAGTGGCCTTTTGCCCCATCCCAGTTCCTCTCAGACCATCCCAATCTCTCCCAGTGCCCCTCAGTCCATCCAGGTCTCTTCCAGTGCCCCAAATCCATTCTGATCCGTTCCACTTTTTCCCAGTGTCCTCTAATCCATCCCAGTCTCTCCCAGTGCCCCCCCCCTTCTGCGTCTCCACGCCGCTGCTGCCACAGAGCTTCCGCCCTTCAGCCAATCAGAGCGCGTCTCTCTGATGACTCATCAGTTGCCGGGCAGATCCACAGCGCAGAGTTGCCTCTCAGGACTCACCTCCCAGTCCCGCTCGGGTCCTTTCCAGTCCATCCCAGTCGCTACCAGTCGCTCCCAGTCATTCCCATTACCTCTCACTGCACTCCCAGACCCTCTCAGTCCATTCCCAGTCGTTCTCAGTTCACTCCCACATCTCCCAACTCTCTCTCCAGTGACCCTCCCGGCCCATCCCCTTCTACCCCAGTCCATTCCCAGTCCCTCCCACTGCCATCCCAGTCCCTCCCACTGCAATCCCAGTCCCTCCCAGTGCCATCCAAACCCCTACCAATGTCCTACAAGCCCTCCACCCTCTCTCCCCAGGGCCCCCCAGCTCAGCCCAGCGTCTCCCCCATCTCTCCCAGTGCCCCCCAGCGTGTCCATCTCGCTGATGCCCTCCAGCTCCCCGCCCGGCCCCGGCCGCCTGCTCTGCTCCGTGATGGATTTCTACCCTGCAACGGTGCAGGTGAGGTGGTTCCAGGATGGGCAGGAGCTGCCGGAGCACGTGGTGGCCACCGACGTGGTCCCCAACGGGGACTGGACCTACCAGGTGCTGGTGATGCTGGAAATCCCCCCCCGGCGCGGGGTCACCTACACCTGCCAGGTGGAGCACGTCAGCCTGGAGCACCCCCTCAGCCAGCACTGGGGTACGGCCCGGCCCCCCCAGCATGGGGGGACACTGGCAGGGGGGGCAGGGAAGCACTGGGGACACTGGGAGGCACTTTGGGGGGCAATGGAGAGGCTGAGGAGGAGGTTGGGGTGTCCTGGCAGGGCTGAGAGGGGCTTTGGGGAGTCGTGGGAGAGACGGGAGGGAGTTTGGGGAGCCTGGGAGGGATTGGAGGGAGTTGGGGGCTTAGGATGACTGGGAGGGAGTTAGGAAGTGCTGGGAGGGCTTAAAATGGACTGGGAGGGGTTCAGGAGAGTCCTGGGGATGATGGGAGGGAGGTTGCAGGATCTCAAAGGGGATGGGAGGGGCTTTGTGGGATCCCCGAGGGACTGAGAAGAGGTTTCAGGGGATGCTGGGTGGGCTGGGGGAGACCAGGACAAGGTTTTCAGGGGGTCCCGAGTAATCTATGGTAGGTTTAGGGGGTCCTGACCCCCCCGGCTCCCCCCAGAGATGCCACAGGACACCGTCCACAGCAAGATCCTGGTGGGGGTCGGGGGCTTCGTGTTGGGCTTCGTCTTCCTGGTGCTGGGGCTCGGCTTCTACCTGCGGGAGAAGGTAAAGGAGGGTCCCCAGGGTCGTGTCCCCCGTTCCCTAGAGGTTGTGTGCCCCCCCTGCCCCCCCCGCCTGCTGTTACACCCTTTTCTCTCTTCACAGAGCTCCTGAGCCGGCGGCAGCCACAGCCCCTCCCTGTTGCCTCGGGCCCAGCCAGGACCCCCCAGTCCATCCCCACTCGGAGTTTGGGGGGTTTGTGTGTCCCCCCCCGGCCCTGCTTTTGTTCTCACACCAGCCGCCTGCTACTCCCAGTGCTCCCAGTAAAGCTTCCCAGTTCTCTACAGTCCTGATTGTTGAAGGGCAGGTGCCCTCCCAAAGCCCCCCCAGAATCAGCTTATGCCAATTGTACAATGGTTGGCACCCGTTGTCTTTCTGCTTCCAGGAGTGTGTATTTTTCTGCCATGTCTGGTACAGTGTTTTTGCAACTTATTGGCTCAAACTGTATCTGCTTTTTTTACAGAAAAAGGGGGAAGTGTAGGGATTTTTAGTGCTAATATAGAGGATATGCTGCAACTGTGAGAACATAACCTTATATTGCTAACTAGAGGATATACTGCTATCAGAATATTATCTTATGTTTCAACTCTGAAAACATGATCTGTTGTTCTGATGGTCTTCTGATGGTACCAGGATGTGAAAGATCTACCAAGAGAAGCAGTAGCAAAACTGGATATAGAAAACAGGGTCTCAGTACCGGCTATCAGAGTGGGAAAGGACATAAAGAATGTTAAAGAAACAGAGCTGATAGAAGAGTATTGTTAGAAAACTGGATCAAAGACTGCTGCTTGATTCCAATCAACGGCGCTCTCTGATCATCACATTGGTGTGCTGAGTCGTCCGTGCTCACATGGAAACCCCCCAGGCAGGTGCCCTCCCAAAGGCCCCCAACATCCCCAACATCCCCAGTGATGTCACCACTGTCCCTGGGATGTCACTGGTGTTCCCAATGATGTCACAGCTGTCCAATTGATGTCATCACAGTCTCTGTGATGTCACTACTGTCCCCAGTGATGTCCCAGTTTCCCTGTGATGTCACCACTATCCCCTGTGATGTCACCGATGTCCCTGTGATGTCACTGGTTTCCCCAGGGGTGTCCCCAGTGTCCCCAATGATGTCACCACTGTCCCTCTGATCTCACTGACATCCCCAATGATATCACTGCTTTCCCTGTGATGTCACCGCTGTCCCCAATGATGTCACTGGTCTCCAGTGATGTCACTGCTGTCCAATGAGATGTCACCAATGTCCCCAAAGATATCACTGCTCTCCCTGTGAACTCATCACTCTCCCTTTGATGTCACTACTTTCCCTGTGATGTCACTGCCATCCCCAATAATGTCACTGGTCTCTGTGATGTCACTGTTGTCCCCAGAGGTGGCACCGGGGTCCTTTGATGTCACTAATGTCCCTGTGATGTCACTACTGTTCCTTTGATGTCACTGCTATCCCTGTGATGTCACCACCACCCTCAATGATGTCACTGGTCTTCTGTGATGTCACTGATGTCCCCAGAGGTGGCACCAGTGTCATTTGAGATGTCATTAATGTCCCTGTGATGTCACGGCTGTCCCTGTGATGTCAGCACTCTCCAGTGATGTCACTGCTGTCTCCACAGATGTTACCACTGTCCCATGTGATGTCACCACTGTCCCCGAGGGTGTTCCCTTTGTCCCCAAAATGTCACTGATGTCCCTGTGATGTCACCAGACCCCTGTGATGTCAGTGGTCTCCTGTGATGTCACTACTGTCCCCTCTGATGTAACTAATGGCCCCAATGACATCACCACTGTTCCTATGATGTCACCACTGTCCCTTTGATGTCACCCATGTCCCTGTGATGTCGCTGGTCTCATGTGATATCACTGCTGTCCCCACAGGTGTCACTACTGTGCCCTGTGATGTCACTACTGCCCCAGGGGAGGTCCCTGTGTCCCCAGTGATGTCATCAGTTCCATGTGATGTCACTGGTCCCCAATGATGTCACTGATGTCCCTATGATGTCACCAGTACCCTGTGATGTCACCAGTGACAACGATAATGTCACTGGTGTCTCTGTGATGTCACCCCTGTGATGTCACCAGTGACAACTATAATGTCACTGGTGTCTCTGTGATGTCACTCCTGGCCTTGTGAAGTCATTGTTTTCCCCTGTGATGTCACAGATGTCAACATTGATGTCACTGCTGTCTCTGTGATCTCATCACTGTGCCGAGCCATGGCACTGATGTCCCCGTCATGTCACTGATGCCAGTGATGTCCCTGTGACATCACGGATGTCCCTTTTTTGTCAACAGTCCCCTGTAAGGTCATTGGTCCCCAATGATGTCACTGATGTCCCTGTGATGTCACCACTATCCCCTGTCACGCCACCAGTTTCACCAATAATGTCACTGGTGTCTCTGTGTCTCTGTGTCATACCTGGTCTTGTGATGTCACCAATGTCCCCTGTCATGTCACAGGTCTCCCTCTGACATCAAGGCTGTCCCTTTGTTGTCAGGAATTTCCTGTGATGTCAATGGTCACCAGTGATGTCATTGCTTTCTCCGTGATGTCACAACTGTCCCCAGTGGTGGCATTATGTCCCTGTGATGTCATCGATTTCCCTCTGATGTCACCAGATTCCTTTGATGTCAGTGATGTCCCTGTGACATCACAGGATTCCCTTTCTTGTCACCAGTCCCCTGGGACATCACTGTTCCCCAGTGATATCACCCATGTCTGTGTGATGTCACCACTCTCCTCTGTAATGTCACCAATGTCCCCAATGATATCACTGGTGTCTCTTTGTGTTCACCTCCACCCCCAGTGATGTCACCAAAGTCTCTGTGACATCACAGCTTTGCCTTTGCTAAAAACAGTCCCCTGTGATGTCACTGGTCAACAATGATGTCACTGCTGTCTTTGTGATTTCACTACTGTCCCCAGCAGTGCCACCATGTCCCTATGATGTCCCCTATGTCCCTCTGATGTCACCAGACCCCTTTCATGTCATGGATGACTTTGTGCCATCACGGCTGTCCCTTTGCTGTCAGCAGTCCCCTGTGACATCTCTGGTCCCCAATGATGTCAATTCTGTCTCTGTCATGTCACCACTGTCCCCAGTGGTGGCACCATGTCCCAGCTGGGGACACTGATGTCCCTGTGATGTCACCAGATGCCTTTGATGTCGGCGATGTCCCTGTGACATCGCAGCTCTCTCTTTCTTGTCACCAGTCCCCTGGGTTGTCACTGGTCCCCGATATCACCGATGTCCGTGTGATGTCACCACTGTCCCCTGTGGTGTCACCAATGTCCCCGATGATGTCACTGCTGTCTATGTATTGTCACCTTCATCCTTATCAAGTCACCAATGTCCCCAGTGATGTCACCAGTGTCACCAATGATGTCACTGGTGTCTCTGTGATATCAACCCTCTCCTTGTAAATTTACCGATGTCCCTGTGACATCAGGGCTCTCCCTTTGCGGTCAACATTCTCCTCTGATATCATTGGTCCCCGATAATGTCACTGCTGTCGCTGTGATTTCACCACTGTCCCCAACAGTGCCATCATTTCCCTGTGATGTGACCGATGTCCCTGTGATGTCACCAGACCCTTTGATGTCACCAATGTCCCTGTGACATCACTACTGTCCCTCTGTTGTCACTCTTATGTCACTGGTCCCCAGTAATGTCCTACAATGATGTCACCAAAGTCCCTGTGACATAACTGCTGTCCTTGTGATGTCACTGGTGTTTATTGATGTCACTGTTGTCCCCACGGGTGTAACCACTGTCCCCTGTGATGTCACCAGGGTGTCACCCATGTCGTGTGGAAGGCACCTATGTCCCTGAGATTTCATTGCTGTCCCCAATGATGTCATCACTGTCCCTGTGATGTCACCACTGTTCCCAATGATGTCACCGCTGTCCCTGTGATGTCACCGATGTCCCTATGATGTCAATGGTTTCCCAGGAGTGGTCCTTGTGTCCCCAATGATGTCACAACTGTCCTCAATGATGTCACCACTGTCCACTGTGATGTCACTGGTGTCTCTGTGATGTCAACCCTGTCCTTGTGAAGCCCCCGCTGTCGCCTCTGATGTCACTGATGTCCCTGTGACATCATGACTGCCTGTTTGTCATCACCAGTCCCCTGTGATGTCACTGTTGGCCCTTGTGATGTCAGCAATGTCTCCGATGGTATAAATGGTGTCTCTGTGAGGTCACCCCTTTACTTGCGAAGTCACCTATGCCCCATGTGATGTCACCGATGTCACTGTGACATCACAGCTGTCTCTTTGTTGTCACCATTCCTCTTTGAGGTCAGTAGTCCCCAGTGATGTCATGGATGTTCCTGTGATGTCACCAGTGTAACCAATGATGTCACTGGTGTCTCTGTGATGTCACCCTTGTTCTGGTGAAGTCACCGATGTCCCCAAGGATGTCATCGATGTCCATGTTATATCACAACTGTCCCTTTGTTGTCACCAGTGCCCTGTGATGTCACTGGTCCCCAATGATGTAACCGATGTCCCTGTGATGTCACCTCTGTCCTCTGTGTTTTCAGTCCCGTCCCCTGTGATGTCAATGATAGACCTGTGGCATCACAGCTGTCCCTTTGTTGTTATCAGTCCCCAGTGATATTTCTGGTCGCCAATGACGCCACTGCTGTCTCTGTGATGTCACCACTGTCCCCAACGGTAGCACCAAGTCCCCTTAGAGGTCACTGGTCCCCAGTGATGTCACTGATGTCCTTGTGATGTCACCACTATCCCCTCTGAGGCCACCAATGTCACCAGTAATGTCACTGGTGTCTCTGTGATGTCACCTCGGCCTTGTGAAGTCATTAATGTCCCCTGTGATGTCACAGATGTCCCCCTTGATGTCACTGCTGTCTCTGTGATGTCACCACTGTGTCAAGCTGTGGCACCGATGTTCCTATCATGTCACTGATGGCAGTGATGTCCCTGTGACATCACAGGATTCCCTTTCTTGTCACCAGTCCCCTGGGACATCACTGCTCCCCAGTGATATCACCAATGTCTGTGTGATGTCACCACTGTCCCCTGTGATGTCACCAATGTCCCCAGTGATATCACTCTGCGTTCAGCCTCTACCCCCAGTGATGTCACCAATGTCCCTGTGACATCACAGCTTTCCCTTTGCTGTAAACAGTCCCCTGTGATGTCACTGGTCAACAATGTCACTACTGTCCTTGTGATTTCACTACTGTCCCCAGCAGTGTCACCATGTCCCTGTGATGTGACTGATGTCCCTGTGATGTCACCAGACCCCTTTCATGTCACTAATGTGACACCCTGTGGCATCACTGCTGTCCGTCTGTGTTCACTCTGATGTCATTGGTGCCCAGTGATGTCCCTGCTGTCTCAGTAATGTCACCGCTGCCCCCTGTGATGTCACAATGTCCCTGATGATGTCACTGGTGTGTCTGTGATGTCACCATGGTCCCCTGATCCCCCATGTCACTGATAGTCCTGTGACATCACGGCTGTCCCTTTGTTGTCAGTAGTCCCTTGTGACGTCACTGGTCCACAATGCTGTCACCAATGTCCCTGTGATGTCACCACTGTCCCCTGTGATGTTACCAGTGTCACCGATAATGTTACTGGTGTCTCTGTGATGTCACCCCTTGCCTTGTGAAGTTATCGATGTTGGCTGTGATGTCACAGATGTACCTGCTGATGTCACTGGTGTCTCTGTGGTGTCATCACTTTCCCCTGTGATGTCAACAATGTCTCCAATGATCTCACTGCTGTCTCTGTGATGTCACCACTGTCCCTAGAAGTGGCACCATGTCCCAGTGATGTCACCGATGTTGCTGTGACATCATTGCTGTTCCTTTTTTGTTATCAGTCCCCTGTGATGTCACTGTTCCCCCATGATGTAACCTTTGTCTCTGTGATGTCACCACTGTCCTCTTTGATGTCAGTAATGTCCCCAGTGATGTCATTGGTGTCTTTATAATGTCAACCTTATCCTTGGGAAGACAATGTTGTCCCTGTGACATCAGGGTTGTCCCTTTGTTGTCAAAAGTCCCATGTGATGTCACTGGTCCCAAATGATGTCACCAATGTCACTGTGATGTCACCAATGTCCCCTGTGGTGTCAACAATGACCCTGAAGATGTCACTGGTGTCACTGTGATGTCACCCCTGTGCTTGTGAAATCACTGAAACCCCCTGTGATGTCATCAATTTCCCTGTGACATCAGGGCTGTCCCTATGTTTTCAACAGTCCCCTGTGAAGTCACTGGTCCCCAATGATGTCAATTCTGTCTCTGTGATGTCACCACTGTCCCCAGCAGTGGTACCATGTCCCCGTGATGTCACCGATGTCCCTGTGATGTCACCAGACCCCTTTGACGTTGATACCTTGGAGTTTTGATGTTTTAATTTTTTATTTTTGTAGACCTTAGAAGTAGTTATGTAGTAAATGTAGATTTTAGAGTAGCAGCATATTATCCCTTTACCCTTAACACACCAGCTCAAACCCCTGTTACCCATTCCCCTATCAATTCCCTAAATTCCATAGCCTGTTTAGTCTCTTTTTCAAGGTAGAATTGTAGAAGAACACCCTAACCCTACGGAACAAGATATAGCCATAGACCCAACAACCTTCAGGCCTAGAATTCTGGAAGGCCTCCAAGGACATTACGTGCTCTGAGGAAGATGAAGATGAAGAAGAGGGGGTCCCGAAACGCCCCCAGACCCAATTCCCAAGAGGCGTGGCGGGGGCAGAACCTGGGTGGTAACGGGACAGGGATTGGGCAAAAATCATTATAAAAACTGTGGACATCTGTATTTCGAGAGCGCGCTGGGGTATTCCAGAAAGCCTGGGGACTCATTAAAACTTTTGTATCCTTAACTTATCTCCTACCTAATTTGGCTTGGAGTCTTTTTTTCCCCACAGCCATTTAGGCAACAGTTTGGTGACTCCGTACGGGGAATCGAGACCTGTGACTCCTCTGGATCGGTATTCCGTTTTGCAGGGATTTCTTTCCAGCCGGCATATCTTGAAGAATTCCTACTCTGATCTTGGGGGGCCCAGCTTCTCAGAACCACACGTGGAGGAGGTAAGATAAAGAACAAAACTCCTAGAGAATTTTAATTAGCAGCTGCGGGAAGGAGTTTCCCAGGGCTAGGGAATACGGTGAGGCTGGGAAGGGAAACTTGGACTTGGGCCCAAAAGTCAGTGTTCTCCCAGTCTGTTGGCAAAGGGATTTTTGCCGGAGTGCGCAGTGGAACTGCCCGGAAAGTTTAAGTTAGGGCAGGCAGGAGGATTTCGGGTTTCTTGTTGGCCAGGTGTGGCCGGAGAGGGGGGGACGCCTCCCGCTTGAAACTCTGTGTTTCTGCCTGAACCTGGTAGTGTCTGGATTAGACACAAGGTCTGCGGTGTGTGTGTGGCTGTGAGTTCTAGGTTAGATCTGTCGTTTTCCTCGTGTGTTGTTTGTTAACATGGGATGTACACAAGCTAAAGAGGAAATTCCAGAGGGAACCCCTCTTGCTTTGGTTTTACGGTATTGGGATGATTTAACTGGCCCTGAGACATCTTTAAAAAGGCGGGAAGTAGTTAGACTCTCTATGGATGTTTGGCCCTATACCGGGAAAATTAGAGGAATAGCTTGGCCCAAATTTGGCTCTTTTGAGACAAGTACAGTGTTTCATCTTATGACAATCCTTCATAAGGAGGAAATGTGGTCAGAATTGCATTATGCAGAATTATTCTATCTTTTCTTAACCCATCCGAAATTGAAAAAGGTATATAAAAAGGACAAAGTTAAAATAGAAGCAGAACACACAGAAATGGTATTAGAGGAGAAAAAGAAAAAGAAAAATCGTGCTAAGCATGATCCTGAGGAGGAAACTAATCTTGAAAGCCCTGGAGATGAAGATCTGAACCTTTTAATTCCCCCAGATATGAGGATAACAAGCCCAGGACCCTTCCTGGGTCCGGCCGCAGGTGCGGGGGGTGTCGGTCTATCAGGAGCGGGGGTAGCCCCTGGGGCAGGTCCTGCCAACTCGGCAGGGACGGCTGGATCTGCGGTGCCGGGTCCAGTTGCTTCGGGGGCCCCGGGGGCAACGGCGGGACAAGATGGGACTGCTCCGGGAGAAGCGGGGGTCCTGGGAACTGCTGTTAGTGCTCCGGGACCCGCGGGGCCGGCGCCGGCTGTTCCAACCGGCACGGGAGCAGCGGGAGCCGGGGCAGCCTCTGCCCCGGCTGTGCCGGGAATTCTAGCACCGGCTGGACCGGCGGTAGCCCCTCTCAGAGCTGCGGAACCAGCCCTTGTCGAGGCCACAGGGCTGGTCCTGTCTGAAGCTGCGAGCTCCCTGGGTGTCGGTGATCGGGGAGCGATGGTCCCTCCCGAGGCTGTGGGGCTGATCCCGTCTGGAGCTGCGAGCTCTGCCAGTGTCGGGGTGGGGGCGATAGCCTCCCTGGACTGCGGGGCCGTTCCTGGCCGGGGCTGCAGGCCCTTTGGTTACGGGGGCGGTAGCGCCTCCCTGGGCTGTGGGGCCAGTCCTGGCTGGAGCCGCGGGCTCTGCCGGTACCGGTGGGGGGCGGCGGCACCCGCCGGGGCTGCTACAGACAGCGTGGGCTCAGGTGCTGTGGGAACAGAAGGCTCAGACCTCAAGGCTGCGGGAGGAGGAGCGAGGGCGGTGTCTGCAGCCGGGGTCCCTGCCCCGGTTGACACGGGCCCCTCCAGCTCTGCCATGAGGGGCGGGGACGAACCCGCCCCCATCTCTTCGGCACCACCCTATCCTACGGGAAAGGGGGGACCAAGGTTTAGAATTACAGCATCGGAAGAGGAGCAGATTAAAGTTTACTGATACAGACACAGAAGTTTCTAATGATATGTTCTTAATTAAATTCTGTAAAGGGGGGAGAATAAAGTTATCATCCCTAACACTAAATATATCGAGGTAGCTACCTTTTTCATATAGGAGAACCACAGAGAGATCCACGCAGAGGTTGAGAATGCTGTGACCCCTTTAATGTGGACTAACAAATACCCTGGGAAGTCCAAGCGAGCAGAACCCGTAAGCATCACGCTCAAGCCAGAAACAACACCTGCTCTACTTTACCTTTCCAAGTCCTACTGACTTCCCTCACTGCCGTCAAAGTTACTGACAAAGGACCCTAGTTTCATTACTCCAGAGTGAAGAAAGCTTCAGTTCCTGGAACTATCAGCAAATCAGAACCCAACTCAAATGAAGAGGATGTGGCATAAACTGTTTCTGCTGTGCATGTTATCTGTACAGTCGGTAACTATGAATTAAGTTTGGAGCCTAATTTACATTTGGTTTTAGTAAAATGCACTTAAAATATTCTTTGTGAAAGTAAGTACTGAATTTGCACTATGAATTTGGCTGCAATTCGGAATCAAACTAAAATTCTACATCAGGTGTCTTTGGACAATGTCTCACTGGGTTTGGGAGACTCTCCACACACTTACTTCATGGTTACTGAACTGGACCTGGATTAAACAACTGTTTCTCTTGGTAATGTACATAGTTAGTGTTTGTGTAATAGCTTATTGCATGAACCAATGTTGTAGATGTTGCTCATCTTTTTGGAAAGTGATTAGAAGTAAGTAGTAGAGATTGGACAAAATTTTTGAGTTTTGTCCAGTCTCTAAAGGGGGGACTGATACCTTGGAGTTTTGATGTTTTAATTTTTTTATTTTTGTAGACCTTAGAAGTAGTTATGTAGTAAATGTAGATTTTAGAGTAGCAGCATATTATCCCTTTAATCTTAACACACCAGCTCAAACCCCTGTTACCCATTCCCATATCAATTCCCTAAATTCCATAGCCTGTTTAGTCTCTTTTTCAAGGTAGAATTGTAGAAGAACACCCTAACCCTATGGAACAAGATATAACCGTAGACCCAACAACCTTCAGGCCTAGAATTCTGGAAGGCCTCCAAGGACATTACGTGCTCTGAGGAAGATGAAGATGAAGAAGAGGGGGTCCCAAAACGCCCCCAGACCCAATTCTCAAGAGGCGTGGCGGGGGCAGAACCTGGGTGGTAACAGGACGGGGATTGGGCAAAAATCATTATAAAAACTGTGGACATCTGTATTTCGGGAGCGCGCGCGCTGGGGTATTCCAGAAAGCCTGGGGGCTCATTAAAACTTTTGTATCCTTATCTTATCTCCTACCTAATTTGGCTTGGAGTCTTTTTTCCCCACAGCCATTTAGGCAACAGCGGTCAGCAGGGGCCACTGTTGGATCACCGGAGGGGCAGAGCCTGCAGGGGCTCCCTGACAAGGGCGATTTTCACCCCCCACACCGAGAAGGGCAAGAGAAAGGGGATGTTTCTGCCTCATCCAAGGAGAAGGGTCAGGTGAAATGTCCCCCTGGAGCAGGTCTGTCTCCAGGAGTTTTAACAAAAACCTGCTGCACGGGGCTCATGTGGGGGCATCAAACCCAGTCCACATGGGAATATGCAGAGCTCATTTTTTCTAAAACTTTAACATTATGACAATTTGATGCAGGAACAGATTTGACCCTGTGACCTCACATGGTATTTTAATGCTCCAATGGCATGGGCCTTTCTGGGTGCAGCCAGGGCTAAAAATTACTTCTGGCTGGGATTTAGGTTTGGAAAGAATATGCAAGGAGAGAATGGAGGGGCAGTAAACCAGTATGAATCCAAAGGTTTGATGGTCTGGTGGACGTCTCAGCTGAGCTCAGGCCACAGACGTCTCCCCCCCATCCCCTTGTACCTTCACAGTCCCTTCATGTCTCCCCAACCACCCCTTTGTATCTCCAGGGCTGTCACTGGGCAGCTCAGCCCCATCCCGGGAGGGACTGTGGGAGGCAGAGGTGCAGTGTTGCCCTGCCAAGCCAAGTGCTTGCAATCCCCCACCAGAGTGGCCTCAAAACACCCCCAGGTCCTTCTCCATGAAATACCCCCACTCCCAGTTTTGTGAAATCATCTGGTGCAGGCAGGGAAGGTGTCCACACGAGTTCTCTGAGAGAGGCAAAGGCAAATGGGAAGAGCCTGGAAGATCTCTGGGCTGTAAACAAAACATGAATTTTGCACCTCTCTCAGTTTAATGAAACACAAGTGTTTTCCTAAGGAGGATGAGTTAGAAGGAAGACCAAACTCCTTCTTATAAGCAATTGTAAATCCAAAATTAAGAAGTTCCAAGCATGGGGAGCAAGTATGGAGAAAGAAAAAACAACAGCCCTCTATTAAAGGATATTTGTGTATTGTCATACACCCCCGCTTGGGGCGGGACTGCATTCTGACAGTGTGGGGCATTGGATCGTTGGTATCCAGGGGGTTTTCCAGAACGGAGAATACAGACCATGACAGGGGGCAACACTTACATGGGTTGTGTTGCTCTGTGGGGTTTGAGGCATTGATTCTTTGGTTGCCAGAGGCCATTCTGGAATGGAGAGGATTGGCTGTGACATCACAAAGGGGACAAGGGAACACTGGTAGGGCTGCACTCTGCGGGTTTGGGGCATTGGTTCCTTGGTTGCCAGTGTGGATAACTGAATAGAGAGGACAGGCTGTGACATCACAAATGGGCCCATAGCACAGAGGTGAGGTTGCAGTGTGGGGCAGTGGGATGTGTGTTCTTTGTATTCCAGGGGCCTTTCCAAATTGGAGAGGATAGGCCATGACATCACAAAGAAGCCCATGGCAGGCAGGTGGGGCTTCATTCTGACAATGTGGGGCATCGGTTCTTTTGTTGCCAGGGGTTATTCCGGAATGGAGAGGATAGACTATGACATCACAAAGGGGTGCAAGTTAAATGGGTTGAGCTGCTCTGTGGGATACGAGGTGCGGGGTCTTTGTTTGCCAGGGGCCATTCTGGAATGGAGACAATAGGCTGTGACATCACAAAGGGGCCCATTGCACATGGGTGGGGCTGCCATGTGGGTGTTTAGGTCATTGTCTCTTTAGTTGTCAGGGACCATTCCGGAATGGAGAGTGACATCATAAAGGGGCCTGTGGCACATGGGAGGGACAGCATGGCTGTCCCTATGGCATTCTTTGGCTCTGCTGCTCTGGGAATACAGAAGGGCGCTGCAAGAAAATCACAGAGGCAAAGGCACATACTGATGGTTCCCCTCAGAGTGCAACATTCTGATCAAATTTTCCATCTGAGGTTCTTTAACACTGACCTCTTACTACAAAGACATCCTTCATGTTCTGCCCATACTTGTAAGGTTGTGTAACACTGGAAAAAAAATAATGACAAAGGATGTGCATGGATTCACCAAAAACACAGCCCAGCAGAAGTAACATCTGATTGAGACTGGCAGGAAAATGCTCACCTTGCTCCTCTACCCTCCGGTGTCGATAGCCCACCCCACAACTCTCATCCCACCTCCAAAGAAAGAACACAAAGACATTCACAGAACGACCTCTGATGAGAAGTGTCTGTCAGACCTGCAAAGACAGAGGCACAAGATTCCTCCATGGGGAAGATTCTCTGCTCTGCCCTGCACACCCCAGTGCTGGGGCCAAAACTCAGCCTCTCTGCTTCCCTCTCCTAAGGGACTGTACCTGTACCCGGCTCTTGTGCCCTCTCTGGCTCAGAGACCTCGGCTTATCCTGCAGAGAGCTGGGTATGTCATTCCACCTTCCAAAAGCAGGTCCCCTGGCTGGCTCAGAGGTTCCTGCAGTCACTGGCTTATTCTCTTCATCACCTCCAAGAAAGGAAACCAAAAGCAATGCACGACTTCAGCTGCACATGGGCCAAACCCCAACAACTCCACCACTCACTGTCTCCAAAGTGCACCGAGGTCCTCGAGTCCCTGGCGGTCGCCAGAGTCGAAGCCTGCGGCTCTCACTGCATGGAACACCTTGGGTAGGGAAAGAAAATATTCTGTGGCATTTCTGAAAGTTCCCTGGACCCCTGCTCCTCCTGCTACCTCCACGACTCACCTGGAATGCTCAGCTCTTCACAGAGGCTACCGGGACAGCACCTCCAAAGAGAAGAGGGTGTTGTGCTCTGAATTAAGCTGTAAACTGCCCAGAGCATTTGTATTTTTTATTTAAGACTTTTTAAAAACCTCTTCCTTTGTTATAACCTCTAGAGCCTGGAGAGAGCATCACACGCCCTTCTCTAAGAGAAATTCTTTTTAATTTAGTGATAAAGATATGATATTTTGGCAAAAGGCTTTTACAGGAGTAAAATACAATCAAGGAAAAAGCATTTCACTCAAACATCCAGCACAAAGACCAATTCCACAGGAAACACTCCCTAAAACAATCCATATACCAGCTTTAGTAAAGCACAGTTCATTGCTTTTAAGTTACCCACAGGAGAAGGAAAAGAGTAAAAGAAAACAGATTAAAAGAAATAAAGAAAGAGAGAAAGAGAGAGGGAAGGAAAAAATGCTTACTAATGAGTCGATGATTCAAATGGTACCAGCTGGAGAGGAAGAAGAGAGAAGAGACAGGAAGAGGAGAGGAGGAAAAAAACAGTTACTGACTCACATGGTTTAGGCAGCAGGAGAGACCAGAGGGAAGGAGAAAGAGAGAGACCACAGGGAGTCTGGTGTATTTACAGAGTTCAGTTTTCCCTCCCAGGCAGGATATCCAGCAGTGCCTTCCAACCCACAGTGAGTTGTGCTGTAGCCACTCACCAGGTCCTGCCCAATCCCTCCCCTCAGGGGCTGGGCCCTGGAGGCAGGGGGAGATCCCTCTCCTGGCATGGCCATTCTCCCCCAGCCCTGTCTGGCCCAGCCTCTTCCCCCCTGCACACTCACCCCTGGCACAGCCTGCACTGGGGCAGCATTTACTTCTTGGGCCCTTCAGAGCTGCCCCCGTGGGGACACTTCCATTTTCTGTGCCAGTACCAGAGCCAGCCCAGCCAGTCCTGCCCCTCGTCCCCAGCCCGGCTCACTGACTCCAATTGCCTCTGGAACCCAAGAGCCAAAGGCCAACACCCCCAGAGTGCAGCCCCACCCTCTGCAGTGGGGCCCCAGGGGTTCCCTTTTCCAAGCAACCCCTGCAAACCCCTGACAGAGAGAAAATGGGCTGAGTGAGTCCTGGATTCTTTTAGTAAAGAGCTGGAAACATTCCTTGGATAATGGAGGGGGGTGACTTTTTTACTCTTGACATTTCCAGTTCTCCATCTGGGGGCAGGATGTCCTCTAGGCTGATGTTTTATTCCCTTTGGAGTGAGTGCAGCCTCAGAGGGCTGAGCCCTCTCTGGCTGGGCTTGGCCTGTCCTGGAGAGCCTCAGGCCTGGCTGGGCTGCCCCAGGCAGACGTTGCAGGGAGAAGAGCTCAGACCGTGTCTGCTGTCCCTGGGGCTCAGCCTGTGCCCCATTCCTGCCCAGGGGCTGAGCCCACCTCTGCCTTGGGGCCTTGGGCAAAGGGTTGGCGAGGGAGAGGCCCAGGAGCCTTGGGGCCTGCCCAGCTTTCCTCCTCCCTGGGGGCTCCCAGTCCTCTCCTGACACCCTGTTGGCCCCAGGACTTGCCGGCCCCGGGCTCATGGCCCGCTGGCACCATCCCACCGGCCTGACCCCCCTCCCTGCCCTCTCTCCAGCCGCTCCTGCCTTTGATGGCAAGGCCCCATCCAAGGAAAACCCTGGTTATCAGAAATGGCACCTGTGGGACGGCTGCAAGGCTCGAGTGTGCCAGGCAAGAGCAGGAGCACAGAGAGCCTGAGGAGCCAGGAGATGCCCTGGCTGGGCATTGTGCTGCTGTGGGACGAACTGACCCTTCTGCACAGTCTGTGCCGTCCCTGCCAGCCAAGTTCTACCCGGGCTCTGTGCACGGGGACGGAGCACTGACAGTTTTCAGCCCTCACGCTGTTCCACAAAGGCTGGGATGGCACAAGGCCCTTGCCTGGCACCCAGGAGATGAGCAAGGCAAGGCAAGGACGGAGTCTCTGAGCCACCAGCATGCTGTCCCAAAGGCTGGGATGGCACAGAAACCCAGAATCCATGAGGTTGGCAGAGACTTCTGAGCTCAACCGGCATCCAGCCTATGACCCATCCCCAGCACGTCAAGCAGACCATGGCACTAAGTGCCATGTCCAGTCTGTCCTTAAACACCTCCAGGGACGGTGACTCCACCACCTGCCTGGGCAGCCCATGTCAATACCTAATCCCTGTTTCTGTCCAAAAATTCCTGCTCCTGTCCCTGACAAACACCCCCTGACAGGCAGGTCCTCATGTCCTCTGTATACTTTTGTGTACATCTGGTGTGTGTAATGGGTCAAAGAGGGGATCCCATGAGCAAATGAGGCAGGGTGGTCTGGCATTATATTTGTCATTCCAGGTTTAAATTAACCTTTGCTTGTGTCGTGGTTTTGCCCACCAGCTCATCCCTGGGGCTGAGAATGGTTTTGTCCAGGTGATTTCCGGACAAAAAACCAATCAAAAAGTTCAGTGACGCCTTTGCTAATTACATCTTTAAGAAAACGGAAGAGAAGGTGGTTGCGCAGTTGAAATTAGGAGCAGCAGCCATGTAGAAGGGTAGCGGGCCCGAGGAGGGCCAAGGCTCTCTCCTCCCCGGCTTGGGCCGGGGGGGCAGGTGCAGCACTGAAGCCTCCCTCTCTCTTGTGAGAGAGTGAAGAAAAAAAGGTTTAAAAGACGAACTGCTTAGATGAGAAACCGCTGCAGAAGAATTCCAGCCATGAGATAACAGGACTTTCAAGGTCAAAGCTGCAGTCGCAGGAGAGAGAAGAAAAGTTCGAAGGGGGAGAGCTGCTTTTTTCTCCTTTCGCTCTCCCTCCCTTCAGCAGGGTAAAGACTGAAAAATAAAACCCTGCCACCTGTAGAAGTTTGTTGGGGTGAAGAGACCCCCATGCGGCTCACAGAGGAGCTTGTGGATGCAACTCAGAGATTTGTGACTTTAACAGAGAGAAAGCCTTATGCTGGAGTAAAAGCGGCTCAGATGAGACAGAGTCCTGTTAAAGACTTTGTGACCCTCGAAGGAATTGATACTTATACTGGAGCGAGACGGCTCAGATAAGCTTGGGATCTCAGTGAGAGATCCATGCTGCTGCTGTTGAAGATTTATGACCCTGACGTGGTATTAGAACCTACGCTGGAACACAAAACGGTTCAGGTAGGGATGTTGGGATCCATGTGTGGGATCCGTGCTGCTGGTGCTAGAGAGAACCTACGCTGGAGCAGAAAATGGCTCAGGTGGGATATTGGGATCCGAGTAAGGGATCCAGACTAGACCCATGCCGAGAAGTCAATCAAGGACTGTTCTCTCATGGGGAGGGACCTCCATAGGGAAACAGGGGTGAACTCTTAAACCATTATCCCCTGTAACCCTGTGGAAGAAGATCCATAGTAAGCAAGTGTCCCCTTGCAAGCCTATGGAAGGAGACCCTTCAGGACCTGGGTAACCCTCAGCCTTCGGTTTTAACCCAGGAGGGGGTAGGCCCAGCCCTGGAGGCCAACACAGAATGAAAGAGAGATAAAGAAGTTCCAACTGCGACGAAAGTGCTGCAGAGTTACTGGAGAGAGAGAGAGCTGGAATTCTGAGAACAGAAAAGGACTGCTTCTCCTCCTTGGACTGATATAAAGGGAAGTGGGAGGAAAAGTATCTTCTGTAAATACATAATACCTTTTACTTAAGTAGAATTATTGTAGATATAATTCTTTAGTTTTAGTTTGTTAATAATAAATACTCATACTTTTTTTAATTCAGTCTCTTTTTGTCTGCATAAACCTTCTCTCAACTAATAGTAATTGTATGTGGGGGTATAAAAATAAATTGAGCCAGAGCAAAACCACGACAGCTTGATCCAATAGATGGGTGAGGGGATTCAATTTGAGGTAAGATGGTTACATTTACTTTTGATCCCATATTTTCCCTGTGACCAGTTCCCAGGAGAGGTTCCTTTGGTTTTCACTTCTAACAGTCTGTTCTGCTGAGTACATGGACAAGGTAAATAACCACACAAACACAACTAACAGATGATAACCACAGTTACCAGTGAACTGAACCAGAGTCCAAACCTGAGGTTTTCATTCCCTGTTCAGAATTCTTTTCTCTGAACAGTTCCCTGTAAAAGAAAAAAAAAAAGGTCTTTCCAGCCCCTTTTAGGTCCAACATTAAAATGTAGGAACAATCCCCTGAGAGCTTATTTTGTGTTCTTTGCCATGAGCGTCTTTTGCTTTCCAGGTGTCCCTGTCCAAGGGAGGACCATTGGTACAGCTCCTACAGAAGGCAGTGCCACTGATACAGGCTGGCTAGGAAGGGGAGAGGAGTTTTTGATCACCCTCAGGCCTCAGTGCACCCTTTGAACACAGCAAAAGAATCACTGTAAACACATACAGAGTCAGAGGGTTCAGCTTCCTGGTTAAATCCCCTCCAAACTGCTCCTGATTCTCCTGCCTGTGCCCTGCCTTCTCCTAAGGGACTGTTTTGTCTCCTGGATGTCCCTGTAAAGCCACAGCACGATATTTCCAAACTGCCCCTTCCCGCTCAGCTGAGGCATCAGGAAACCCCCCATCCTGCAATTGCTCTGAGTGTAGGGGTGCCCCTTGAACCACAGAAGGGGGAGAATCAGCTGAGCTATTTACAGTCACCTCATCTTGTCAGGGAAGATTTTTGTGAGCTCCTTCTGTTCCCTGAAAGATGGTGCAATAATGTTCAATTTGAGCCTTCCATTTCCCAACAGGAGCTGGCTGAGCCACCCCCTCAGGGGTTGGGGTTCCTTTCAGAACAGGTTTGATGACCTTAAAGGGTCCCCTTCAAATCAGACACTGATGAGGAACATTTTTTTCTGCTTCCCACAAATAAGTCCTTTTCCAAGTGAGAATATAGTTTTTGGGCATCTTTGACACTGCATAAGTAAAACCCTACAGGCCTGGTGGGGACAAGTAGGTTCGTGCCCTAGTGTGGATGTGCTGGTGCCTGATCATGTTGGACCTCCAGTTGGAGCCTCATAACGGTGCAGGCCTCATAAAGCCCATAAACATCACAAGAGGTTCTCATCATAAAGTCTCCTCATAAAGCCCATCTACCTCACAACGGGGCAGCCTCAGAAGGTCTCTGTGCTCACAGAACCCATCCACCCCATAATGGTGCAGCCTCATAAAGGCTCTGTCCTCATAACCCTCACACACCTCATAACTCTGCAGGCCTCATAAGGCCCCTGTCCTCATAAGGCTCATGAACCTCCTCATGGGACTGCCATTATAAAAGAGATGTTATCATAAATGCCATAAACCTCATAAAGGCTTTGTCTTCATAAAGCCTGTGCACCTCAGAGGGGCAAACATCATAAAGGTTCTGCCCTCATAAAAACAATAAATGTCATAAAAGCACTGTCCTCATACACCCCATACACCTCATGATAGAGCTCTCATCCTAAAAGATCTCTCTGCGTAAAGCCCATACATGTCATAAAGGTGCTGTCCTCAGAAAGCCCATACACCTCATAAGAGGCTCTCCTCATAAAGGCCATGTCCTCATAAACCCCATAAACGTTGCTGCCTAAAAGGCTGTAGAGGAAAAAGACTCCAGGCCAAACTGGGCAGGAGGTCAGAGAAGCAGCAGAGGTTTTCATGAGCCTCCAGCTCCAGGAATACAAACCCACACCCGTCCCTTCCAACACAGGGGTTACAGTTTTTATAATGATTTCCACCTAATGCCCGTCCCGTCCCCGCCCCGGTTCTGCCCCGCTCTGCCCCAGGAACGCCCGTGGGGAATTGAGTCTGGGGGAGTTTGGAGCTTTGAGCCGCTGCAACTACAACTCCCGGCGTGCCCCGCGCGGAAAAGGGGGCGGGGCGGGGTCTCTGCCGGCGGTGCGCGCGCACAGCCCCGCGGTGGCTGCCGGGAAAGCGATGGCGGCGACAGCGGGATCTGCTCCGACTTTGTGAGCCCTGGCGGGGGCTGCGGCGGGGCTGGGGATGCGCTCGGGGGCTGCGGGGAGCGCGGCTGTGGGCGGGAAGGCTGGAGGGCTCGGCAGAGTGGAGAGGAGGGGCTCGGGGGTTCCCGAGGAGGTTTTGAGGTCCGTGAGGGGCTCTCGGGGTTTCGCGGAGGGGACATGGTGTCCTGAGGGCGCTCAGAGGGGAGGGTGAAGGTGCCTGAAGGGGTTTAGGAGGTCCCTGAAAGGGCTGGGGGCCTTGGAACCCTCCTGGGGGGGGCTGTTTAAACGCCATGGCTGCACTGCGCAGGCGCTGGCGGAGTTCCCGTTAAAGGAACTTCAACTCCCATAAGGCCTCGCGCGACGCCGCCATTGCCGCTCGTGCCGCAGCGCCCCCTGCCGGCTGGGCGGACCGACTGCAGGGAAAGCGGGTCCTGAAGCCCCCCCGAATCCCAGAGACCCCCAAAACTCAGCACACGGAGACCCCCACAGGGACGGAGGTCCAGGGGTCCCCTAAAACCTATCATTGGGGTTCAGGGGGTCCCCGAGCCCTCGGGGGGAGTCCTGGTGGTGCCACCCAAAGTCTTGGCAAGGAGATGAACCACATGTGGGTAAGGGGATCCCAGTGCCCCCAGTATAGCCCAGCGACCTCCCACTGGCTCTCAGTATGGCCCGTTAATCCACCCCCCAGTGGCCACCCAGTGTTTCCCAGTGACCTCCCAGTGGCACTCCAGTATGGCCCAATGGTCCTCCAGTGAGCACCCAGTAACCCCCAGTATGGCCCAGTAACCTCCCAGTGTTCCCCTGTGTGTCCTGGTAATCACCCACTAATCACCCAGTCCCTTCCAGCGTACTTCAGTAAGTCCCCAGTCCCTCCCAG
>NW_026087899.1:0-26812 GCF_022539395.1 Myiozetetes cayanensis | reverse complement strand
ATACCATCTTGGGCCTCAAAAAACAGGTCCTGTGGCGGCACGGCACCCCAGAGCGGATTGAGTCAGATAATGGGACACACTTCAAGAATAGTTTAGTTACCACCTGGGCGAAAGAGCATGGCATTGAGTGGGAAGGTTGAACGGTGCAATGGACTGTTGAAGACTACCCTGAAAGCATTAGGTGGAGGGACTTTCAAACACTGGGATGGAAATCAGCACTGGTGGAAAACTGAGGTCTCCCTTCACCCCACCAAAGAAGCAGGGCAGAAGTGGAGTAAATTCCACCCCCCAAGTCTAACAGACTCACTGCCCAATGCTCTCCACCCCCCACCTGGGCCGACCCCTTAGCCGTGGCTACAGTGGTGGTGGTGGTGGGGAATTAGTCGGTGTGCCGAGGTTATTTAGCATTTCAATAGGACAGTCATTAAGGCCCAGCTAGACAAGAACGAAAACTGACCTTTATCTCACCCTAGCAAAGGCTGTTGGTGAGGAAAATTCACCAAAAAATAAAAAAGTATTAAACTATAACAGAGAGAAAAGATGCTCTTGCTGAGTTGCCAGGTTCAGACTGGACCCGCTTGCTTCCAAAACTCCCTCACAAGAAGAAGCCTAGGTCAGGCTGGATACAGTCTTAGCCCCAAGCTGTAAAGAAGAGTTTGGACCCCAAGTTCTGAGGCAGAGACAGTTTATTTCAGCTCGAACTGGAGCCCTCTACAACTGAGCCAGAATAAATAAATCCTTGGGCAATTATACCCACAGAATCACAGAATCATTTAGATTGGAAAAGACCTCTGAGATCACTCAGTCCAACCTATGACCAAACACCACTGATTCAAAGAAATTCTTAAACGATATGTAAAGAATCATAGAATTAACTGGGTTGGAAGAGACCTCTGAGATCATCAAGTCCAACCCTTGATCCAACCCCACTGTGATTACTAGATCATGGCACTCAGTGCCACATCCAATCTCATCTTAAAAACCTCCAGGGACCATGAATCCACCACCTCTCTGGGTAGGTCATTCCAATGCCTGATCACTGTCTCTGTAAAGAACTTCTTTCTAATATCCAACCTAAACCTCCCCTGGCAGAGCTGAAGCCTGTGCCCTCTTGTCCTGCTGCTGATTGCCTGGGAGAAGAGACTAACCCCCACCTGGTTAAAACCTCCTTTCAGGTAGTTGTAGAGAGTGATGAGGTCACCCTTGAGCCTCCTCTTCTCCAGACTAAACAACCCCAACTCCCTCAGCCTCTCCTCATGGGACTTGTGATCAAGTCCCTTCACCAGCCTGGTTGCTCTTCTCTGGACCCGCTCCAGGACCTCAATGTCTTTCCTGAAATGAGGGGTCCAGAACTGAACACAGTACTCAAGGGGTGACCTCACCAGCGCTGAGTACAGGGGAAGGATCACTTCCCTCGTCCTGCTGGTCACACTGTTCTTGATGCAGGCCAGGATGCCATTGGCCTTCTTGACCACCTGGACACACTGCTGGCTCATGTTCAGCTTCCTGTCAGTCAGTACCCCCAGGTCCCTTTCCACCTGGCTACTCTCCAACCACTCTGTCCCCAGCCTGTAGCGCTGCAGGGGGTTGTTGTGGCCAAAGTGCAGGACCCGGCACTTGGTCTTGTTGAACTTCATCCCATTGGAATCAGACCAACTCTCCAGCCTATCCAGGTCCCTCTGCAGAGCCCTCCTGCCTTCCAGCAGGTCGACACTCCCTCCCAACTTGGTGTCATCTGCAAATTTGCTAATGATGGACTCAGTCCCCTCATCTAAATCATCAGTAAAGATGTTAAACAGGACTGGGCCCAACACTGATCCCTGGGGAACACCACTAGTGACTGGTCGCCAGCTGGATGCAGCCCCGTTCACTGGCACTCTCTGGGCCCGACCCTCCGACCAGTTCTTAACCCAGCACAGAATGCCCCTGTCTAAGCCACGGGCTTCCAGCTTTTCCAGGAATATATTATGGGAGACAGTGTCAAAGGCTTTGTTGAAGTCCAGATAGACTACATCTACAGGCTTCCCCTCATCCACAAGGCGGGTCATGTGATCATAAAAGGAGATCAGGTTGGTCAGACAGGACCTGCCCCTCCTAAACCTGTGTTGGTTGAGTCTGATTTCTTGTCCATCCTTTAGGTGCCACGTGATTGCATACAGGATGATCTGCTCCATAACTCTGCCAGACACCGAGGTCAGGTTGACAGGCCCGTAGTTTCCCAAGTCCTCCTTGCAGCCCTTTTTGTACATAGGCATGACATTCGCCAACTTCTAATGGTCTGGGACCTTCTCAGAGAGCCAGGACTATTGGTAAATGATGGAGAGCGGCTTGGGGAGCTCTTCTACCAGCTCCCTCATCACCCTAGGATGGATCCCATCTGGTCCCATGGACTTGTGTGGATCCAGGTGGCTCAGTAAATCACTGACTATTTCCTCCTGGAATACAGGGGGGCTATTTGGTTTCCTGTCCCTGTCTACCATCTCCAGAGGACAGTTGTCCTGAGGGCCACCTGTCCTACTGGTGAATACTGAGGCAAAGTAGGTGTTAAGTACCTCAGCCTTCTCCTCATCCCTGTTAACTATGTTCCTCCCCAAAGTCCAACAAGGAATGGATGTTTTCCTTGCCCCTCCTTTTGTTAATAATGTATTTATAGAAGTGCTTTTTGTTATCCTTAACAAAAATAACTAAATTGACTTCAAATTGCACTTTTGTCTCTCTAATTTTCTTTCTGCATGACCTAGTTATACTCCTAAACTCATCCTGAGTAGCCAGTCCTATTTTCCACAGTCTGTAAGCTCTCTTTTTATCCCTGATTTCCTTCAGAATCTCCCTGTTCAACCAGCTGGTTGTCTACCCCGCCGGCTTGCCTTTTGGCACACTGGTACAGCCTGTTCCTGTGCACTCAAGACTTCCTTCTTGAAGCACATCCATCCCTCCTGTACCCCCTTGTTTTCAAGGGTTTTTTCCCAGGGTATGCTCTGGACCAGTCTTCTGAACAGGCCAAAATCTGCCCTCCGGAAGTCCAACTTAGAGGTTTTATTGGTGGCCTCCCTTGTATCCCTGAGTATTGCAAACTCTATTATTTCATGGTCACTGTGCCCCAGGTGGCCTCCGACCACTACATCTCCCACCAGCCCCTCTCTGTTTGCAAACAACAGGTCTAGTGGGGTCCCACCCCTGGCAGGTTCATTTACCAGCTGGAGCAGGAAATTATCCTATATATGCTCTAGGAATCTCTTAGACTGCCTGTTCTCTGCCGTGTTGAGCTCCCAGCAGATATCCGGCAGGTTGAAGTCACCCACAAGAACAAGGGCTGGCGATTTTGAGACATCTGCCAGCTGCTTATAGAATAATTCATTCCCTTCCTCATCCTGGTTGGGTGGTCTATAACAGACTCCCATTAGGATGTCAGTCTTGTTGGTCTTCCCCCGATTCTGATCCACAGGCACTCAACCTTATCATTGATAACCTCAAGTTCTACAGAGTCAAGACACTCTCTAACATATAGAGCCACCCCTCCACCTCTCCTACCCTGCCTATCCTTTCTGAAGACCTTGTAGCCATCCATGGCAGCACTCCAGTCATGTGAGTCATCCCACCACGTTTCTGTGATGGCAACTACGTCATAGCTTTCCTGCTGCAGGATGGCTTCCAGCTCCTCCTGTTTGTTGCCCATGCTGCATGCATTAGTGTACATGCACTTCAGCTGGGCTGCTGATTTTACTCTTAACTCAGGCTTTTCATCCCTGGGCTTGTCTTTGGAGAGCCTGGATTCAACCCCTTCCCCCTTCAAACCTGGTTTAAAACCCTTCTGATGAGCCCCGCTAACTTATGGGCTACAGTCCTTTTGCCCCTCCTAGATACATAAAGCCCATCTGATTTAAGAAGACTGGGTACTATAGAGTTTGCCCCATGGTCAAAAAACCCAAAATTTTGACCGTGGCACCAATCCTTTAGCCACCTATTGATAAGGTAGGCTTTCCTACTCTTTTCCTCATTCATCTCTTCATTCATTCCAGCAAGTACAGGAACTGAGGCAAATACTACCTGTGCACCTGTCCCATGAACTGATCTACCCAGTGCCTTGAAATCCTTTTTGATTGCCCTGGCACTTCTTCTATTAATATCATCACTGTCAGCTTGGATCACCAACTGTAACAGGGTGAGTTCGAAAGGATGCCGAGATTGAAAAACACAACACTGCTGTGAGCTCAACAATAAAACCCAGTGTTTATTGCAAAAGGTGGCCAGGGAAAAGAAAAAAGGAACGGGTACCCGAGAGAAAGAGAACAATAAGAATATGAGACACCCTACTCACACAGGTGTCACTAAGAAAGTTATCTCACCCACTCCCGATAATCATAGAAAACCCCTACAGCAGCTGCGTCCCTCGGAGGGGTGATGGCTCACATGTGCAGGCATCCGTGCTATAGACAAATGGTCCTTCATGTGAAACAAAGCTCCCCGAGCAACGAGCCACCTGCATTTTTATCCAATTAGTTGATGATGTCTACCTGGGCTGGTGTGACCAGCACCGCCCAGCCAGAGGCCTTCAGTCCCTCCCCCCGTTATGTAAGTGTACCCCTTTAGCACATGCGTGAGAACTTGGGGATTCCCCTGGCACTTGTGCTGTTTCACTCAAGGGGTCTTATCTATTTGGGTCTGGGGGGCTTTACTTCATCCTCTCCTCTTTAGTTTCTCCTTCAAATGTCCTCTACAGACAACCAACAAATCACAGAACACCAATTAAAACAGTTTATACAAGAAACTGTCTCTCCAAGGACAAAGCTCCAGTTTATCAGTGAACTTTGCAGGCAAAGAACAAAACTTTCTCAGGTGGCTGGGCCAAACATAGACCAAAAAATATCAACAATCCCTGATACACCAACAGTGGATAGTAATCTGAGGTTCGAATTAGCTCAGGAAGTCTCTTACCAATGTCCCTCACCCTGGTTCCGGGAAGGCAGCAAACCTCCCTGTGGGATGGGTCTGGTCGACATATGGGGCCCTCAGTTCCCCTCAAAAGGGAGTCACCTACTACAACTACCCTTCTTTTTTTCCTTATAGTTGTAGTTGTAACCTGTCTGGTAGACAGGGTGCAACCTGCAGACAGATCTTCCTCTCGCCTGATCTCTACTTGACTTTCTGAGTCTAGGGCCTCATATCTGTTGTTCAAGGGCATTCGGGGAGGTGATGGGGGTCAAGAGGG
This sequence comes from Myiozetetes cayanensis, assembly GCF_022539395.1. Lineage (NCBI taxonomy): Eukaryota > Metazoa > Chordata > Aves > Passeriformes > Tyrannidae > Myiozetetes > Myiozetetes cayanensis. The sequence goes on along the minus strand of NW_026087899.1, from coordinate 21,603 downwards.
TGTTCTTTTACCTCTCCGAACAGGGACCTGTTTCCATTCCCCCCCCCCCGTCCACTCCTGACAGCAGGAGGGGCAGGGCATCACTGTCTCCTATTGGACTTCTTTGGGGGTCGAAAGGGTGTGACTCCACCAGTCTATTTCCCTTTCACTTTCCCTAATACTTCTCAGCCTCTCTGCCTCTTCCTTGAGCTCTGCTACCATGCAGATCAAATCATTGACCTGCTCACATCGCAAACAGGTGCCTCTCACAGTGTCCTCTGGCACTGCTGCCAGGGTCAAACAGTCTGCGCAACCAGAGATCTGAATGGCTGCATCCTTCTCGGAGGGTTCTGTCTGCGTCAACACACTCCTAGTGTTAAAAGTAGCTATGGCTTTCATTTTTTTAGAAACCATTACTGGCTTAAGTTGAAATATAGAAAAAACTTAGGAGATGGTTGTGCCCTACCTGTTTGCCCTGCCTGTGCGAACTGCCCTGCAAACTGCCTTGCCACGCCCTCACTGATGTGCCACGCCCCTGTTTGCCGTGCTCCAGGTCACTCGAGCTCCCTGGAGATGTTTATATAGCCCTCTCGAGCACCACCTAATGAGCCTGTCCCACCCCTCTCACACCTGAGTTCCTGAGGAGTAGCCAAGCCCAGGCAGCCAAGCACACTTTTATTACGGCCAGGGAGATGCAGGGGGTTTTGCACCCCCCCCCCCCGTGCATTCCACCAAGTAAAGAAACACAACAGCTTTTTATCCATTTGAAGGAGCGAGTTTCAAAATTATCTATCACATACACTCTTTACAAAGTCTTATCTAAATAGACATTTGGTTGCCTAACTCCTATTCTTACTACTATAGAGTGGTTACATAAAGTTTTATCATTTCAAACAGCTTAGGTTTCCCCCCACCCCTCTTCTGTCTCCCTTGCAATGCTACATGCTAGAAGTCTTTCCCGCTTTCCCTGACAGTCCTTTTTGTTTATGTAAGTTAGCTTTATCTTAATTGCCCACAATTTGGGTAACAACCTTCTTTCAAGCAGTTACAGTCTTGCAAAGTCACACTTTTTTATTGTATTTTATCTTGTCTTTATTTCACCACCATGTCAACTAGACCATGGCACTAAGTGCCACATTTAGTCTTTCCTTAAACACCTCCAGGGACGGTGAATCCACCACCTCCCTGGGCAGCCCATTCCAATGCCCAATCACCCTTTCTGTGAAGAACTTCTTTCCTAATGTCCAACCTAAACCTCCCCTGGCGCAGCTTGAGGCTCTGTCCTCTTGTCCTATCACTAGTTGCCTGGGAGAAGAGGCTGACCCCCACCTGGCTACAACCTCCTTTCAGGTAGTTGTAGAGAGTGATAAGGTCTCCCCTGAGCCTTCTTTTCTCCAGGCTAAACAACCCCAGCTCCCTCAGCCAATCCTCATAAGACTTATGCTGCAGATCCTTCACCAGCTTCATTGCCCTTCTCTGAACTCATTCCAGCACCTCAATGTCCTTCCTGAACTGAGAGGCACAGATCTGGACACCGTACTCGAGGTGTGGCCTCACCAACGCTGAGTACAGATGGAGAATCACTTCCCTAGTCCTGCTGACCACACTATTCCTGATACAAGTCAGGATGCCATTGGCCTTCTTGGATACCTGGGCACACTGCTGGCTCATGTTCAGCTGTAGCAGTAGTATTAATATAATAAATAAGAGTCCTGGGGACCAGAGAGAGACACCAACGTGGTGTGTAAAAAAGCATCCTTTATTGAAGGAGACAAGAGCTTAAATAGTAGTTTCAAATGGTAACACATAACAACACATGACTTTCTTAGCCAACCGTATACAATCATTTAACTGCACGTGTGATAGAGTAAGGACTGCAATTCCCAGCATGCTTTGCCAGCACCCATCCTGTAACCAGAAACCCCACAATTCCCCTGTTTTTATTAATAACAAGATATAAAACATTGTAATTTTAAAATCTTTAACTACTTTTCAACAAAACATTTTTCATTTGACATAGTAACCTTATTTCTTACTTAAACCTTATTTACCTAAGAGTTCTATGCAACAACAAAAACTTTATTAATAAAAAATCTTATTTACCTAAGGGTTTCATGCAATCAGGTAGAACAAAAATTTTTATTATCTGAGGGTCTGTATATAACTGGGGAAAACTTACTTTTATTAAAGAAAAAAAGGTTTTAGGGAGGAACGTCTTGTTCTGAGCTGTCCCTTATTAAGGTGAATGGCAGAGGCAGTGTTTGTTGTGTGAGTGTGCTTGTTTTCAGGTATGTGGCATAAGGTGCATTTTGATTCACATACATTCATACGTCCATGTAATAAATACAGGTTATAATTCGTGTCAAATGGGTGAATGTAACCCAGAAGGGAAGAAAAACAAATGGATTGTAAAACTTAATTGCACCCCCATAAAGACATAAAACAGACCACCATGCTCCCTATCCTCCTAGCCAAGAATTATGTCCAAACCAGATCAGGTCAAATAGCATGATGGTACCTTATTTCGAAGGACATATGAATTTATAACTTAACGTAGAGATAACCAATTAGTCTAAGCTGTGAAAATAAACATATGGTGAATACCTAGAATAACAATGTAAATGTATATGCATGTGATATAATTAGTATGTATGGGATGTTTTGAAATAAAAACTGGACTCGTACCCTGTATCAGGTGTGGTAGACTCAGGAAGATTTCCTGTCTGTACACTCAGCACTGTTTACTTCTACCATATAATAAATTCTAATTTGAAAATTAATTATATCTCGAGACTCTGTTTCTCACAGTCCACACAATCTCTCACTCATTCTGGCGGCTGCCTCACTTTCTCTACATTCATGCATATCCGTAATCTTTATTTTGCTTTTATTTTTCAGCTACACATTTTAGATTTTGAGTAGTAATTGGTTATGAGCTTGTAAGAACTTAACAATTTTAAGCAACATTTAGCAATTTTTACCATTAGTAATTTAAACAAAGTTACAGGGAAGTTAAAAACTTATAAAACGTATTAACAAGGCATTGTTGAAATTTTTCTCTCTTATCAATATAAACACATAGCTAAAGGAAGTTCTTGTAGGGAAAAACATTTTAGGGAAAAACATTTCAAGGAAGTCTTGCTTATTACAATTTTCATTAAATGAGTTTAATGCTTTGTAGAGGATATGTGTTTGCCTAGTTTGGAAAAATTGAACTTAATAGAGGGATTTATATCAAAGGATATTTAGTATTCACAGGTTCTAGGTTGATCTTTAAATGGGGGTTTTAGAGATTTGAGACGGTCTTGCTTTTTTCCTGGCAAAAACTGCCTTTGCTGAAGAAGATATTTTGGAATTAGGCATTTAACTAAATTACTCTACACAAAAACTTTTCTAGTAATTTTAAAAGACTTATCTGTAAAACATATAATAACGAAATGCTGTTACACTAGGTTTATATGTTTGTTGGCACTGCAGGGGGGAAAAAGGGGGTGTAGAGGTCTCTGCACCAACTTCGTTCCGATGGCGAGTCACTTTCTCATGCCCCTGCCCGGCCCCGATCCCCCTCACGGTGGAGGGGGTCCTGGCGCTGGCCATGGCTGCGGCGTCTGCAGATGCCCCGCGTCACTCGCAGATACTCCGCGTGCCTCCTCGCCGCTGCCTGCAGTGCTGCTCACAGCTTTGCGGAGCCCCGCGTCATACACAGTTTCGCACCACGTGCTTTGTTCTCCGTCCATTTCGCCGTGGCTCCACACTCTGCCGGCGCTAGTCTCCATGGCCCACGCACCTCATGATGCCCTGGCCCCGTGCCATCCCACAGAGCTGCCGCCGCTCCCTCGAACTTCACGCCACGAACTCCATGGGCCCCACCCCACTCCACACCTTTTTTAAACATGGCACTGTTGCTGTTTGTAGGCACAGCAGCTGTTGTTCAGTCACTGGCTCCCGGCGCGAATTATGTTCCACGCGTACCTCTAGCAGAGGCACCCCACAAGATGGTCACAAGACAGGAAGAGAGGGTACCACTTCCTGCTCTTGGCATGAGTAAAATGGCGCTGCCCATGCTTCAGTGTGGCTGCCATGTTTCTGTAACTTTACAATGGCTTGGGGACTCAAAGTCCCTTTTAACAATCACACAACTCGCGACACGTGCCTTCCCCCCGGAACCAATGAATCTGTGAAAATTCGGCACAAAAAGGCATATTTTAGGGCTTTTCTTCCATTTTCTCAGCCCTCCCCCCCTTCCATTGTATGGTATTTCATGGAGTTTCATGCCCACTAATGTTTTGGGGGGAAGAGGAGATTTAAAGTTTTTCTCTGTGGACGCGTTTGAGTTCTCTTGTGAGGTTTTTAAAGTGTCCACTTTTTTTATCTTTGCTTTTTCTCTGTTTCTCTATTTTTCTTCCCAAGCAGTTTTACTAAGGATTGTAATTATCAGAAATCATAGTACAGTTACTTTTATCAGTTTCAAAAATCCAGTTATTTTATGTTTGTTAATTTGTCCCCAAAGTCTCTTTAATATTAAACTTAAGGTTTTTGCATTTTTCTGTAATTCAAGTGAATTAAAAGTTTTCATTTTTCGACCTCTCACCTGGGACACAGACGTAGCTTTTTCTTCTTACTTCTCGAGAGCTTCTCTCTTCAAACATAGGCACTCTTCCTACCATTCCAGGTTATTTATGCGCATATTTTCTCAGAACTCATCCATGGTTTTTCCCACCAATGCCCAGCAGAGGGTTTATTTTCCTTCTGGTACCTGGTGTTCTGTTTTTCTCTGACATTAATATAAGCTGGTTCCTGATGCTTTCCATATTTCATTCCTGTTACAGGGCTGGGTTCAAGTCCAACGCTGGGGGCCAAATGTAGCAGTAGTATTAATATAATAAATAAGAGTCCTAGGGACCGGATTGTCAGGGAAGGCAGAAAGGACTTCTAGCATGTAGCACTGCAAGGGAGACAGAAGAAGGGTGGGGGAAACCTAAGCTGTTTGAAGTGATAAAACTTTATGTAACTACTCTATAGTAGTAAGAATAGGAGTTAGGTAACCAAATGTCTATTTAGATAAGGCAGACTTTGTAAAGAGTGTATGTGATAGATAATTTTGAAACTCACTCCTTCAAATGTATAAAAAGCTGTTGTGTTCCTTTACTTGGTGGAATGCACAGGGGGGGCAAAACCCCCTGCATCTCCCCCGGTCGTAATAAAAGTGTGCTTTACATATACTTCAAGGATTTATTTGAATAAATTTGGCACCCCAGATGGGACTAGACCTCTACTCGTCTGTGAAGACCCTCCGGAACCGGGGACCCTCTGCGCGCCCTGGATCTTACTCCGGTGAGGTTCCCCAGGCTCCGCTGGATCATCATGGGAGTGGATGAAGAACCTGTGCAAAGGCACACAAATTCTAAAGCACTATTTTATTTTTCCCTAGGGTTTTGGGAAGGAAACCATAAGTCGTAGGCTGGTTTTCTAGGGCTCTGTCTTGCTAGCAGCTAACAAGAGCAGCATCCTTCTAACTGTGGGTTAGAGTCCCACTGGAAGGTTGCATAGGCTTTGATTGTGAGTTAAGAGTCTCACCAAAGCTAAGAGGATTTTGAAGAAAGGGACAGATGTTTTTGGGTTTACCGTTGTGGTTAGATTTTGGACTTGGACTCGGTATTGCGATTGTTATAAACCTGGTAATTTGTTATCTTTGGGTTTGTTTTAAACCATCTGTGGGGATCCCTTGTCTGTGTTGATTATATTGTCTGCTTTTATTTGCGAGTATTGTCTTTTATGTTACTGTTGTATGTTAAGTAAGCAAATATTTCTGCATATTTTGTTACTGTTTTACTTCCAACCACAGCAAAGAAACTACCTTCATGTGTTTATGGGAGATAATGGTTTCATGGTTTACAAAACTAAGTGGGTAGGAAACTGATTCTAACACTTATTGTTTGCAGGAATTAGCCCTGGAAGTTTGTTGGTCACTTGCAGATGCCACAAACTCCAGGTTTATCAGCCTCTTTGCTAACAGTAAAAGAAAGTGCTAACCCTTATCTGTGCTCAACTTGTAATAATTACCTCGTATATTTGCAATCTGCATTAAATGTCAGCAATTTCGCCATGTTAACCTGAAAATAGGGACAGGATTGGCACTGGGGGACTTAGGACTAGAAGACAAAAGCATGTGCATTTGTGGAACGGTTTTACAGGGTTGAAGAGTACGGTGGCAAGAAGTTATAAAGTGTACAGAGGGAACTTTAGCATTAGAGTGGTTGAATTTAGATACTGTTCTTATACAGTGCCAGAGGGAGTGACGAGACCTGTATGTGAAACAAGACAAAAGGAAAAAGGTGGTTCTCCTTTTGTTGGTGTCCAGATTGTGGGAATTATTGCCCTTGATACCTTGGTTTTGATTTTTTTTAATTTTGTAGATTTTAGAAGTAGTTATATAGTAAATGTACATTTTAAAATAGCAACATATTATCCCTTTACCCTTTAACACACCAGTTACACATAGTAAACTCTGTTACCCATTCCCATATTAATTCCCCTAAATTCCATTAATTTATTTAGTCTCTTTTTCAAGGTAGAATTGTAGAAAACACCCTAACCCTACGCAAGAAGATATAACTATAGACTCAACAACCTTCAGGCCTAGAGATCTGGAAGGCCTCCAAGAACATTACGTGATCTGAGGAAGATGAAGATGAAGAAGAAGGGGTCTCAAGACACCCCCAGACTCAATTCCCAAGAGGCATGTCGGGGGGCAGTGTCAGGGGGGGGGTGGTCAGACGCAATTGGGTGAAAATCATGATAAAAATAGGAGACACCGGTATTCGGGGCGCGCAGTGGTGATTGTTCCTGGAAGTCTGGGGGCTCATTAAAGCCTTTTGCATCCTTATCTCCTACCTAATTTTGGCTTGGAGTCTTTTTTCCTCCACAATCTTTTAGGCAACACCTGTGTTGGTGGATGTGGTTTGTGGGAAGTGTGGATATTTTGGGTCAGTAGGAACACCCCAGAAGAAAACTTTTTATTTTGTTCCCAATGTCAGGCTAGGGGTTCCTGCAAGATAAGAACAGGCAGTGCTGGTGTGAAAAATTGAAGAACTGATTTTATTCCAAGCAAATTAAAATGAACAGGGGGTACTAACAAAAGAACTATTTCTGTATATTTACTAACTTATAGGCGTACCGTGGAGACTGTAAGGTGAAGGGTCCTATCTAGACCTCTCACCAGGGAATCTTTTGCGGCCGGGAACAGGGAACAAATTATGAATAAAAATGTATTCCTCTGTGCCATGTGGGTACACAGAGAGACCCTCCATGCCTTGCAATGTGAGGATGATGCAAGACCCCCCTGTACGAGCCCAGGGGAAGTATGTTGCAACCAGCCAAAAGATAACACCCACTTCCAAAGCAGAGAAATTACCTTTTAAGGCAACAAGCGGACAGTAAAATGAATATTCAACAACTGATTTCAAAGGGTACAAAAAGCGCGGTTTTCAAACAGCGGTGTGCTCTTTGCATGATTCAGAGGTGCACCCAGTGCTGGAAATGGGTACCCAGCACTGCAATAAAAATCTCTTGCTATATTTCTTTGTCCTGCAGGTATTTTTTGCCGTCTTCAAAATTCCAGAGAAAAAGTAACTTATAACACTGGGACAGTTGACAGCTGGTTCAGGGCCTCCCTGTTTTGGAGACTGATTGAGCCCGTGGATAGCTGAGGCTGGTGCTGGGCGTGTGTGGAGTGGTGTGTGCTAGAGGTGTGTGGCTGAAACGTGCAAGTAACCACAGAGTGAGTGGGAGCTTGAATTTGCGTCGCTGTTATCTTACAAAAGACACGACCAGACGCAGGCAAAGTGAAAGCTAGAAATGGGAAACCAGTAGGGAAAACAAGAGGTTAACAAAAACCCCTTTGGGGGGGGGGAGGGAAAACAGCAACAAAACAGAAAGTTCTCCCAATGGAAGAAAACTGACGATCTTCAGCTGGTCAGAATTCACTTCAGGCAAAAGCTGCAGCTAGCAAGGGCTCAGGGCAGAGAGAGACAGTAGCAAGTTTCCCCTCCGACGTGCTGTAGTCTCCCAGCCCAGCCACCAAAAAAAACTCCTCCTCCCCAGTTGCCCAGGAGATGGGAGAAAAAGATAAACATTAGCCTTTTCATCTACCCCGTTTCCTAGGAGACTAATCTCTCAGCCATTAGTGAAGGAGCTAGGTCTTTTGTGTTGTTAAGTGCTTACCTGATATCCTTGAAGCAGGGACAGGGGGGAAGGGGAAAAATTCCTGGAAAGGTTTCCCAGAACTAACCAAACCATGACACTTTAGAACCAGAAAATCTAAAAGAAGGAACAGAGAAGCTTAAATGATATTGTTCAGCATGTTCTATAGGACAGAGGTGTTTGAAATATAAGAACAGTGAACTAGAAAGTGGAATTGATGATTATGTAAGTCCCTTTGGAGAAAGGGCAAATGAAATAGTGGAGGAGGGGGCTTCTGCTCCCCCCTCTGGGCTGGTAAAAGATGAAGACAATAAATTGACTTCATCCTCAGGACAGCAAGAGAGGGACGGAGAAAGAGGAAGAAGAAAAACTTCTCTTTCCCCATCCTTATCTCCTCTGAGCAGGTGAACACGCAGCAAGACGAGGGTAAAATCTGTTTCACCACATGCAGGGGCCAGACAAATCATACAAGCCCCTTTAAGAGAAGCTGCAGGACCACAAGGGTGAATAAGGATTAAAGTTAATTTCTCTATGGGAGATCTAGAAAATTTAAAGCATAGAAGTTTAAAGCATATATTAAGGCTTTGGATCCAGACTGGGATGATAACAACTTGATGCTAGATGCCTTGACAGAAACTGAAAAGGAGATAATATTAAAAGCAGCAAGGGCATACGCACAAACTATGTTAAGGGTTGATGGTGATTTAAATATTTTTCTTTCCACGAGACAAACCACGTTGGGACTATAATAATCCCGACCATTATCAACTTCTCTAGAATTACCGGGGTTGGGTGGTTCACGGAATGGAAAATGCAGTTCCCAAAGCTGTGAATTGGGGTTCTCTTTATGCAGTAAAACAAAACATCAGAGAAACCCCCACTGAATTTCTAGATCGATTAAGGGAAGCAATGCGAACTTACACCACCTTGGACCCATCAGGGGATCAGGGCAAACAGCAGCTAATCTCACTGTTTCTGGGTCAGTCCTCAGATGACATCCGACGTAAATTACAGAAGTTAAAGGCTGAAGATCATAGGAATATTGAAAAATTAATTGAGGAGGTGTGGTGGGTATACAGGAACAGGGAAGGAGTAGAAAGACAGAAATTAGGTAAAACTATAGCAAATGCAACTATCACCATCCTGGATAGGAAAGACCCTCACCCTGGAAGACCCAGACGACACCCTGGAAACAGTGATTATTGGAAATTGAGACAAAACCAATGTGTAATTTGTAAACAAAGTGGACACTGGAAAGAAAAATGCCCCCAAAATAGACAAAAACCTACTTTGGTGGTGGAATTAGACCAGGATTAAGGTGGGTCAGGGGTTTGCACTCCAGAGACCCTCTGGTTATAACGGAATTGGAGAAAAATAAACATAAAATAGAGGTTTTGGTAGATACTGGAGCAAAATTTTCTGTGTTAAATCAAGAACTAAATGTTATAGATAATGTATCTTTGAATGTTGTTGGGGCCACCGGTCAAGTTGAGAATGTATCTTTTATGAAACCTTTAAGTTTTGAATTAGGTAAGGTTTTAGGTATACACAAGTTCCTTTATATGCCTCATGCACCTAAATCACTTTTGGGACAGGATTTACTAGGAAAATTGAATGCAGAGAATAAATTTAAAAATGGGGATATGCAAGTCAAAGTAAGAGAAAATGAACTAATCGAAATATTAAGTCTTACTTTAATTCAATCACAGATATCGAGGGAAGTGCCGTCATCAATCCTTGATCAAATCTTCTCTGGGGTTTGGGCCGATGGGACCCCAGGAAGGGTTAAAAACTCTCAACCTATAGAAGTAAGGCTAAAACCCAGAACACAATCGGTAAGAATCAAACAGTATCCTCTCAAACTAGAAGATAGAAAAGGGATTAAAGAGATAATTGACAATTTTATCAAATTTGGGTTGTTAATTGAATGTAAATCAGAATACAACACACCTATACTGCCAATCCAAAAACCGGATGGCAAAAATTATAGACTAGTTCAAGATCTCAGGGCTATTAATAAAATTGTTGAAGAGCTTCACCCGATAGTAGCAAACCCATATACACTTTTAATCAAACTAAAAAATTAATAAATCTGGTTTTCTGTCCTAGACTTAAAAGATGCCTTTTTCTACCTGCCTTTGGACCCTAAAAGTCAAAATCTGTTCGCCTTTGAGTGGGAAAATCCAGACACCGGTCACCGATCCCAGTTCACCTGGACTGTATTACCTCAGGGATCCAAAAATAGTCCCACCATCCTTGGGAACCAACTTGCAAAACATCTTGAAGAATGGACTGCACCGTCAGACAGCGGAGTCCTCCTGCAGTATGTGGACAATTTGTTAATTGCAAGCAGGACCCAGGATGAATGTGGAGAATGGACTGTAATCTTATTAAACTTTCTGGGACTGAAAGGGTACAAGGTATCCAAAAGTAAAGCCCAGATTGTAAAGAAGGAAGTCACCTATTTAGGATATGAAATCTCAGGAGGACAACATCAACTAGGATCAGAGAGGAAAGAGGTCATCTGTAAAATACCTCTGCCCCAGACTCCAAAGGAGCTTCGCACATTTTTGGTAATGACTGGTCGGTGTAGGTTTTGGATCTACAAATATGGACTGATAGTCAAACCCCTATATCAGATTCTACAAGATGAGATTAAACAATTAGTGTGGACTGGGGAAGTTAGGCAAGCTTTCCATCAACTTAAGAAGGAACTGATGCAAACACCTGCACTGGGCCTCCCAGATGTGACTAAACCTTTTTTGCTTTTTTCACATGAAAGGCAAGGGATTACATTGGGAGTTTTAGCCCAGTAGGTTGGACCCTATCGACGAGCAGTGGCATACTTCTCTAAGCAATTAGATGAAGTAAGCAAAGGATGGCCAGGATGCTTGAGGGTAGTAGCAGCAGTGGTGCTGAACATACAAGAAGCACGAAAGTTCACAATGGGACAGAAAATGACTGTTCTCGTGTCACATGTGGTTTCAGCAGTGCTAGAACAGAAAGGGAATCACTGGCTCTCGCCCTCCAGGTTTCTCAAATCCCAAGCCATCCTAGTAGAACAAGATGACGTGGAAATCATCACCACTAACATCGTCAACCCAGCAACATTTCTATCAAGTTCAACAACTACAGGGGAACCAGTGCATCATAGCTGCATTGAAACAATTGAAGCAACATATTCCAGCCGATCGGACTTGACACACCACTGCCTGAGGCAGAAATGTGGTTTACCGACAGAAGCAGCTATGTGAAAAACGTAATCCCCAAAGCTGGATATGCAATAACAATCACAGATCACATCATCGAAGCGCAGGCACTCTCTGCTGGCACTTCTGCACAAAAGGCAGAGATAATTGCACTCACCAGAGCATTGCAATTAGGAAAAGGAAAAGACATTAATATTTGGACAGACTCGAAGTATGCCTTTGGGGCAGTTCATGCTCATGGAGCAGTGTGGAAAGAAAGAGGGCTGCTCACATCACAAGGAAAACAAATAAAGCATGCAGAAGAAATCCTAAAGCTACTCGAAGCTGTCCAATTACCAAGAAAGCTTGCCATTATGCACTGCAGAGGACATAAAAAAGGTGATACAGACCAGGAAAAAGACAATTGATTGGCAGATTGAGAGGTAAAAAAGGCAGCAGAAAATGGCCAGGTAGGACTCGCCCCCCTGATCCCTGATGGCAAAAATCATAGAGGTAAGCCCTAATATATCATATTCAAAGGAACATTTAAAATTAATAAAAGATCAGTAAACTCAACTCAGAGGTAACATGTACCAGTTAAAAACAGGACAAGTAGTAATACCTGAAAGAATACTATGGAAAGTTGTACAGGCAGAACATGACAAAACCCATTGAGGGGCAGATGCGCTGCATAAATACCTAAGGAAACAAATTATAGGACAAAATTTATACACTACAATAATCCAGGTCACTAAACAATGCAAGACTTGCCTTCATAATAATCTTCACACAACCAATAAAATAGAAATAGGGACAACTGGCAAGGGTAACCTCCCAAGGCAACACTGGCAGATAGATTTCTCAGAGCTGCCTAGGAAAGGGGGTTACAGATACCTATTGGTCTTAACAAATACTTTCTCAAATTGGCCAGAGGTTTTCCTGACCCAAAGCAATAAGGTTCGAGAAGTTGTCAAGGTACTACTTAATTAAATAATCCCCAGATTTGGAGTACCTGACATCTCCTTGGACCGAGGACCACATTTTGTAGCTAGTATTATACGTAACATTTCCCCTGGAGAGTGGGTGTAAGTTAAAACATTTTCAGGCCAACCACTAGATGAGAAGTGGAAAGGACCCTATCAAGTACTTCTGATGACCTTTACAGTAATCAAAATGAAAGAACAACCCACCTGGATTCATTATTCACGAATGAAGAAGTCACCTAAAGAAACATGGACATCAGAACCTGTAGGACCATCAACCCTCAAGTTTACTCGACACTAGCTGTTGGAACCCTGATAAGTATAATAACTCTGGCTCAAGCCATTACTTTAGACTGGTCACGGTCTCAGGCTTATATTGGATATTCTGGTATGTCTGGAAAAGACATTTCTAATTTAAACCTGGCCACTGTGGTCATGCACAAAATTGAACCATATTTAGAATTTGATTGGGAGAAAAAGAATGGGCTTAGTATCTTAGCTGGAGTAACTGGGGAAATACAAATAGGATGTAGAGGGATTAATATACCTGACCATGAGAAACAAATATCCCAGACCCAAATCACTGTAAGAGAACCCGTAGAATATAACAGGGGAAAACTGATCGGTAAGTCCGTCTGTGCGTCTGATCAGTGCTGGCACAACTTTACATTGGACAAACCAGTTTTTGTAGTATGTCCTTGGGCTACTTTGGAAGGAGACAAGGCACTATCAAAGAAATTTTTAATAGATACCACAATAACAGTATTTCAACAACACAGACTTCTGCTAAACTGACTCCCTCCTCATATACACCCTCAGAATGTAAAAAAAGGTCATAATCTTTCCCTTGTAGGACCCTATGTAATTAGACAATCTAATGAGCAGAAGTTACTCCTGGACCCTACATATTCACTAAAGAAGGTCCAAGTAAAAATCCAAACAAACATATCCTTTATAAAAGTGAATTGTCAGCCCTTCATTCTCCAAAGTCTTAAGGGATGGAGTGCTTGGTTAAGAACTAGATCCCACCATGAAAGAACATGAAAAGATCTAACAGGATGGTTTGGATCAGGACTAGGTGTATTAAATTCAGTAGATCAGGAAAGATTAATTAATAAACTCAGCACTGTAACATCTGACTTGGGAAAACTGAAGGTACCACTAAGATCATCATTAATGACTATAGCTGAAACACAATCTCTTACTACAGACTTGATGATATTGTTAACTAAACACACATCTGAAGATCTTCAGGTTGTGACTAATGTTTTTGGAGGTTTACAAGAAAATGTCTCAATAGAAATACAGTGTATCCAAACCCAGCAATGGATACAATCCATAGCAGTAGGAGTTATAAGAGGTAAAACAACCTTCAGGCCTAGAATTCTGGAAGGCCTCCAAGGACATTACGTGCTCTGAGGAAGATGAAGATGAAGAAGAGGGGGTCCCAAAACGCCCCCAGACCCAATTCCCAAGAGGTGTGGCGGGGGCAGAACCTGGGTGGTGACAGGACGGGGATTGGGCGAAAATCATTATAAAAACTGTGGACATCTGTATTTCGGGAGCACGTGCTGGGGGTATTCCAGAAAGCCTGGGGACTCATTAAAGCCTTTTTTATCCTTATCTTATCTCCTACCTAATTTGGCTTGGAGTCTTTTCTTCCCCACAGCCATTTAGGCAACAGTTTTGGTGACTCCGTACGGGAATCGAGACCTGTGACTCCTCTAGATCGATATTCCATTTTGCAGGGATTTCTTCTTCGACCGGCATATCTTGAAGAATTCCTCCTCTGATCTTGGGGAGCCCAGCTTCTCGGAACCGCACACGGAGGAGGTAAGATAAAGAACAAAACTCCTAGAGAATTTTAATTAGCAGCTGCAGGAAGGAGTTTTCTCCAGGGCTAGGGAATACGGTGAGACTGGGAAGGGAAACTTGGACTTGGGCCCAAAAGTCAGTGTTTTCCCAGTCTGTTGGCAAAGGGATTTTTGCCGGAGTGGGCAGTGGAACTGCCCGGAAAGTTTAAGTTAGGGCAGGCAGGAGGATTTCGGGTTTCGTGTTGGCCAGGTATGGCCGCAGAAGGGGGGGGGACGCCTCCCCCAGTTGAAGTTCTGTTTCTGCCTGAACCTGGTAGTGTTTGGATTGGATACAAAGTCTGCAGTGTGTGTGTGTGTGTGGTTATGAGTTCTAGGTTAGATCTGTCCTTGTCCTTGTGTGTTGTTTGTTAATATGGGATGTACACAAGCTGAAGAGGAAATTCCAGAGGGAACCCCTCTCACTTTGGTTTTACGGTATTGGGATGATTTAACTGGCCCTGAGACATCTTTAAAAAGGCGGGAGGTAGTTAGACTCTCTATGGATGTCTAGCCTTACACTGGACAAATTAGAGGAATAGCCTGGCCAAAATTTGGCTCTTTTGAGGTAAATACAGTGTTTCATCTTATGACAATCCTTCATAAGGAGGAAATGTGGTCTGAGTTGCATTATGCAGAGTTATTCTACCTTTTCTTAACCTGTCCGAAATTGAGAAAGGCATATAAAAAGGACAAAGTTCAAATAGAAGCAGAACTGACAGAAATGGCATTAGAGGAGAAAAACAAAAAGAAAAATCGTGCTAAGCATGATCCTAAGGAGGAAATTAATCTTGAAAACCCTGGAGATGAAGATCTGGACCTTTTAATTCCCCCAAATATGAGAATAGGAAGCCCACCCCCCCCTTTGGCTCAGGCTGCGGGCGCGGCGGGCGTAGGTCCATCAGGAGCGGGGGTAGCCCCTGGGGCGAGTCCTGCCGGCTCGGCGGGACCAGCTGGACTGGCGGTGCCAGGTCCAATTGCTTCAGGGGTCTCGGGTAGTGTGGACGGACAGGCTGGAACCGCTCCAGCCAGAGCGGGGGCCCAGGTAACTGCAGTTAGCTCTCCGGGACCCGCGGGGCCGGGGTCGGCTGCTCCAGCTGACGCGGGAGCGGCGGGAGCGGGGGCGGTCTCTGCCCCGGCTGCGCCGGGAGCTCTGGTGCTGGCCGGACCGGCGCCGGCCCCTCCCGGAGCAGCCGAACTGGCCCCTCCCGAGACCGGGGAGCCGGTCCTGTCTGAAGCTGCGAGCTCCCTGGGTGTCGGTGATCGAGGGGCGATAGCCCCTTCTGGAGCCGGGGGGCCGATCCCGTCTGGAGCTGCGAGTTCTGCGGGTGCCGAGGTGGGGGCGGTAACCCTCCCCAGGACTGCGGGGCCGCTCCTGGCCGGGACTGCAGGTCCTCTTGGTTATGGGGCATAGCAGTGGCTCCCTCCTGGGCTGTGGGGGTGGGGTCGGTCCTAACCGGAGTTACGTGCCCTCTTGGTTACGGAAGGGTGGCACTGGCTCCCTCCTGGGCCATTCCGGGAGTGCCAGGCACAGGTGCGATTACCGCGGCAACAGGGTTGGGAGGTTAGAATCTCAACACTGCGGGAAGAGGAGCGGGGGCGGTGTTTACAGCCGGAGTCCACGCCCCGGCTGACACGAGACCCTCCAGCTCTGCCATGAGGGGCGGGGACGAACCCGCCCCCATCCCTTCGGCACCGCCCTACCCTACGGAGGAAGGGGGGACCCAGGGTTTAGAATTATAGCAACGGGGGAGGAGCAGGTTAAGGAGGAGTAGTTCAGTTCCAGCTATCGACAGGAGACAAAGATGGGGTTTCCCCCTTTTAACCCCTCGAGCACAAACGTTAAGACTCGGGATAGTGATTTTTCTGATACAGGCACAGAAGCTTCTGAGGATGAATCAAACGATAAATTGGGGAAGGGGGAAGAGAAACCACTTATAGTAAGACCAAAGACAGGGGAAGAAGAGTACAAGAAGCTCTGTCAGACCCCAGTCCTGTGGCTAGTAGATCACAAAAGGAAAAGCCTACAGTAGAAGCCCCCTTAAGGCAAGCCCTGAGGAACCAGGGTCCAGTTTTGATAAAAATTCCTTTTTCTCTAGGTGAGTTACAGCAGTGGAAAGCTTCAGTTGGAACATATAGGGAAAACCCAGAGAAAGTAGCAAAGTATGTGAAGAGAGCAATAAAGACACAAAATCCTGATTGGGAAGATTTGGAAATAATGCTAGACACATTATTAGATTCTAGTGAGATAGACATGGTTAAGAAAGCTGCCCGGGATGAAATAGAGAGGCTCATAACATCTGGGCAGATGCAAGGACAACTGCAAGATGTGTTTCCCTTAGACGATCCCAAATGGAACCCCAATATACCAGAAAAAAGGGAAGCATTGAAACGCTATCAGGGTTGGGTGGTTTATGGTCTGAAATATGGAATTCCAAAAGCAATAAATTAGTCAAAAATGTATACAGTGAAACAAGATAAAAATGAATCCCCTACAGATTTTCTGAACAGACTAACAGAGGCCGTATGCAAGTACACAGACATAGATGTAGAATCAGAGTCAGGGAAAAGGCACTTGATCTATTTATTTATAGGCCAATCTGCAGACGACATAAGGAAAAAGCTACAGAAAGCGGGTGAGGACAAGAGTATTGGTGAATTAGTGAATATAACTTGGACAGTCTATCGAAACAAAGATCAAAAAGGCAGAGGAAAGGAGCAAGATGATGACTACCAGAAACATCGCAAACACAATGTCCACCGTGAAAATTATAGATCTAGTTACCAGCAAGATAAGACTAATGATGTATGTTCTTTTTGTAAAAAGAAGAGTCACTGGAGAAGGGATTGTCTGGACTCAAAGAGGAAAAGTGAATTCCCACCCCCTCCTCCAGCCTCCCAACTGACTTTAAGCCAGAATGCATGAAGGGAACCGGAGGTTTCTACCCCAGCAGAACCTCTGGTTGTAGCTAAGCTGGGGGGAGAAGATGTGGAATTTTTAGTTGATACAGGCGCTGCATATTCCATGTTAAACACCTTGGAAGGGAAACTGAGTCAAGATACTGTAACTGTGGTTGCCACAGGGGTTAAGTGAAACCAGGCC
Organism: Myiozetetes cayanensis; assembly: GCF_022539395.1. NCBI lineage: Eukaryota > Metazoa > Chordata > Aves > Passeriformes > Tyrannidae > Myiozetetes > Myiozetetes cayanensis. The sequence continues at coordinate 4,298 of NW_026087899.1, read as the reverse complement.
TTTCTTCAAACCTTTGAAATTTAAATTAGGGAAACACTGGGTAACTCATCAATTCCTCTATATGCCAAATTCTCCCATGCCTTTATTGGGTAGAGATTTATTAGAAAACCTGGAAGCTGAAATCAAATTCTGTAAGGGGGGGGAATAAAAGTTATCATCCCTGACACTAAATATATTGAGGCAGCCGTCTTCTTCATACAGGAGAACTACAGAGAGATCCCTGCAGAGGTTGAGAGTGCTGTGATCCCTTTAGTGTGGGCTAGCGAATATCCTGGAAGGTCCAAGCGAGCAGAACCCGTAAGCATCACGCTCAAGCCAGGAGCAACACCGTTAAGATAAAAACAATACCCCTTGAAGTTAGAAAGTTGTCAAGGTTTAGCACCCATAATTGAAAAGTTTCTTAATTTTGGCCTATTGTAAAATGTGAGTCTAAATATAACACCCCCATCCTTCCAGTGAAGAAAGCTGATGGTAAGAGCTATTGATTGGTCCAAGATCTGAGGGCAATCAACAAAATAACAGAGGATATATACCCTGTAGTAGTGAACCCCTATACCTTGTTAACCCCATTAACAGAGGAATTAGGGTGGTTTACAGTGCTTGATCTAAAGGATGCCTTTTTCTGCATTCCTGTGCACAAGGACAGCCAAGAGCTTTTTGCTTTTGAATGGGAAAATCCTGAGACAGGGAGAAGAACTCAACTTAGATGGACTGTCTTACCGCAAGGCTATAAGAACAGCCTGATGATATTTGGAAACCAGCTGGCAAAAGAACTGGAGAACTGGAGAAGGCAGCAGCCAGGACTTGTCCTGCAGTATGTAGATGACATACTAATTGCTGCTAAAAGTCAGGACCAATGCATCGAGCTCACTGTAAGTCTTTTAAACTTTTTGGGACTAAGTGGGTATAGGGTCTCAAAAGAGAAAGCACAAATTGCAAAGGAAATAGTCATTTACCTGGGGCTTGAAATCTATCGTGGACACCGACGGCTCAGCACAGATCAGAAATAAGCCATCTGCCGTCTCCCAGAGCCCCACACCGTACAAGAAATGCAGGCTTTTCTAGGAATGGTGGGGTGGTGTCGCCTGTGGATAGCTGACTATGGGTTACTAGTCAAACCCCTATATGAAGCACTGAAAACATCCAAAAAAGGAGTTGTGACATGGACAGATAAGATCAGAGTTGCATTTAAACAACTGAAACAGTCCTTAATGTCAGCTCCAGCACTGGGACTACCAGACCTAACCAAACCCTTTGAACTGTTTACATATGAGCAACTAAACATTGCCCTGGAGGTACTGTCACAGACCCTGGGAGACCAGCGAAGGGTTGTGGCCTACTTCTCCAAACAACTAGACAGTGTCAGCCAAGGATGGCCAGGGTGTTTGAGGGCTGTGGCAGCGACTGTTATCTTGATCCAAGAGGCCCGGAAACTCACCCTGGGACAGCACATTGTCGTATATGTACCCCATGCAGTCCAAGCTGTGCTTGAGCAAAAGGGGGGCCACTGGCTCTCCCCTAGCAGAATGCTTAAGTACCAAGCTGTGTTGTTGGAACAGGATGATATTACCCTGAAAACAACATCTGTTGTAAATCCTACTATGTTTCTGTCCACAACATTGACTGACAGTATGCCTGAGCATGACTGTTTGCAGACCATCGAGGAGACTTATTCCAGCAGACTGGACCTGAAAGATGAACCTCTGGAAAACCCAGACTGGGACCTGTACATGGACGGAAGCAGTTTCATGCAGGATGGAAAACGGATGACAGAGTATGCAGTGACAACCAGGGACGAAGTAATCGAGGCAAAGGCCTTGCCTACTGATGTATCATCCCAAAAAGCAAACCTGATTACACTGACAAGAGCTCTAGAGCTGAGCGAAGGTAAGAAAGTGAATATCTGGACAGATTTTAAGTATGCATTCAGTGTGGTACATGTCCATGGAACCATATGGAAAGAGAGAGGGCTACTAACTGCCCAAGGTAGTGGGATTAAACATGCTGACCAAATCCATGCACTCCTTCAAAGTATCTGGAAGCCAGAAAAGGTATCTATTATGCATTGCAGAGCTCATCAGAAGGGGAAAACAATTCCCGAATTGGGAAATCATTTTGCTGACCAGGCTGCAAAAAGGGCTGCAGAAAAAGGCATTCTAGCAGTAGTTCCACAGAAAGAAATCGATTTGACAGGGTACACCCCAAAATATGATGAGAAGGACCACCAATTAATTAAATCCCTTAAAGCTGAAATCAAAGAAAGTGGGTGGGCTTTTTGAGGAATTTTACCTCAAGAAATAAGAGAGATCATATCCAGAAATGATACCACAAGCAAATTTGAGAAAGAACATCAGGCATGGTGGCAATTAATAAACTTCACATATAACTCAAAGCAGGAGCAGATAGAGGCATATGTTCTTACCATCTGTGAGGCGGAAGAACAGACTATATTTCCTGTCTTAGCATTAGGAACAATACACCAGGACATAGTAATTAGACCCATGGGACATAATGTCTGGGCAAACTATGACAGGGACATAGGGAGATGGCAAACTGTCAGCACAGAAACCTGTATAACCAGAGAACAACTAGGACATGTATGTGAAAATGCTGTAACAGAGAAGGAGGATTTATGTTTAGATATAGAAGACAGTGTATGTACCTTTGAAATGTTCCCAAATACACAGGCACAGTCCCAAGTATACTATGTAGGCAAAGGATGTGCATGCATCATGACACCTTGCACAAGTATAATTATTGATGATTGTGAAGAATTAACTAATGGTACTAACTTCTGTGTTTGCAATTTTACTAAAATAATAGGATGTGACTTTAGTTACACTGCTCCTGTGACCACCATGCAATTGATCTCGGATAAATATATGTTATATCATGAAGTGCCTAAACTACAAATAGGCATGGACATTAATATCCTCCAGAAAATGCTCTATCACCCTGATGTTGAACAAATGATGGAAAGGGTAAATACTACTTCATGTCGCATGCTGTGGCAAGTGAAACACGACATCACAGAGATTAAAAACATCATTACAGAAGTGGCAAAGACTGGAGAACATCATTGGTGGAGCATATTTCTGGGAATAACCAATACGCAGTCACCCACTGCAGCCCAGCTGTTTAACTTCCTGGTCCACCCTGTCTTGGTCTTGATGATAGCAGCCTTCCTTCTGACAACCATCAATCTATGGATGGGGTGGAGGATTAAGACTGTAGCACAACAAGTACATGTGCTCTGGACTTTAAAAAGGGTGATGTAAAAGAATTTGCATTAGTTAAAAGAAAAGGGGGGAATTGAAATAAAGACAAGATAAAAAACAATTAAAATTTAGTTACGTTAGTAAAATTTACCTATGTTAAATGTGACTTTGCAAAATTGTAACTGCTTGAAAGAAGGTTGCTGCCCAAATTGTGGGCAATTAAGATAAAGCTAGCTTACATAAACAAAAGGGATTGTCAGGGAAGGCAGAAAGGACTTTTAGCATGTAGCACTGCAAGGGAGACAAAAGAGGGGTGGGGGGAAACCTAAGCTGTTTGAAGTGATAAAACTTTATGTAACTACTCTATGGTAGTAAGAATAGGAGTTAGGTAACCAAATGTCTATTTAGATAAGGCAGACTTTGTAAAGAGTGTACGTGATAGATAATTTTGAAACTCGCTCCTTCAAATGTATAAAAAGCTGTTGTGTTTCTTTACTCGGTGGAATGCACGGGGCGGGGGACACAAAACCCCCTGCATCTCCCCGGCCGCAATAAAAGTGTGCTTTACATATACTTCAAGGATTTCTTTGAATCAAGAGAGAGACACCAACGTGGTGTGTAAAAAAGCATCCTTTATTGAAGGAGACAAGAGTTTAAATAGTAGTTTCAAATGGTAACGTCACAACACATGACTTTCTTAGCCGATTGTATACAATCATTTAACTGCACGTGTGATAGAGTAAGGACTACAATTCCCAGTATGCTTTGCCAGCACCCATCCTGTAACCAGAAACCCCAAATTCAGCCAGCTGTCAACTAGCACTCCCAGGTCTGTGTCTGCTGGGCCACTTTCCAATCACTCTTCCCCCAGCCTGTAGTGCTGCATGGGGTTGTTGTGGCCAAAATGTAGGACCTGGCACTTGGCCTTGTTGAACCTCATGGTGTATGTCTCATCCATCTTAGTCATGTGCACAGTCTTGTGTTTGGTGCTAAACAAGTACATAGCAGTTCTTACATATTTATAGATCATTAATGAACTCTTAAACAATGCAACTGGTACTTATGAAAACATACTCATAC